>NC_028357.1:55128636-55170103 GCF_000741045.1 Vigna radiata var. radiata | reverse complement strand
ATACTACCTGTAGCTTCCCCATACAGGTTCACAATGATACTACCTGTAGCTTCCCCATACAGGTTCACAATGATACGATACTACCTGTAGCTTCCCCATACAGTTCACAATCATACGGTAGATAATTCATAATTCAGGATTTACTAAGTAAAGAATAAACACATCTCTCTCCTCAAGTGTATAATACTAATAAAGTCAATCAAACTAGATACTATTCACACCTCTCTTTTCATCATTTACACATCAATATAAAGTCTTATATAAAGACAATATGAATTTTTATAATATTTTAATAATCACAACTCAATCCAAAGTAATAACTCATTATTACTTTAATCAATCATTAAAATCTCACTACTTCTCTTTTTAGAAATAAATTAATTTCTAATTTCAAAATAATTATTTTAAATTATTTTAATTAACAATTCATCTTTAATTACCTTCCTTTTCCAATCAAATTAATTTCTCTTTTCCCGTAATTAATCTGATTCCAATCAATTACTAACCAATAAATTTCTCCTTATAATAATAATAATAATTAATTACTGTATTCTTCTCTCTCTTTACAAATTAACTTTATTAGTTAATATCAAATAATTACGAACTCTACACACTCCAACCTAAGACGAAATAAACATTATTGTTGCAGTTTAATAAATTATTTATATTGCAGTTTAATAAATTATTTATATTCAACTATGAACCTGCAGCCCAATTAGGTTCCCACTGTATCAACAGAATCACTCCCGGCCCAAAGAAGAATTTCGCTGTTTCACGATGGTCAATCAGCACAACACCCCTTGGCCAAGCCAAAGTCTACCACCAGTCACCGCAACCTCCATGGCTGCACCACTTGCGCAACTACGACAACCTCCACGAAACCCAGAACTCGCATGCATCCCAGAACTCGCAAGCATCAATACCCAAAGAATTTTTTCCCAATTCAAACCCCTCACCCTAAAATTAGCGAAACCAAGACCTGTACCGTGAGACAGAAACCCAACAATTTCCATAAATCAAACCCTTGCGTCGTGAACTCGTNGGAGGCAATACAACCACGCCATTAACCGCGAACCCTAGTCTTCTTCCCCATGAAAAGGAGAGCGAACAATAAACCTTACGATCTGTCATCACCGCGCCGTTGACACGCCGTTGCCGCGCTATAGTTGTCTTTCCCCAAGGCTGGGTGGTCCGCGAGAATGCGGATGGAAAAGAAGCTCAAAGCTTCTGGTTAGGATGCGTATGAAGAAGAACCCAATTTTCTGCTTAGGGTTCACGTTCACTGGAAGGAGCAGAAAACTTAGAAAAGTTCTCTCATTGGGTAATTAGGAGAGGAAAAGAAACATTGGATGCAAATGTTTCAGAAGACGAAATACTAATCATGGCTTAAACCTAATTAAATATTTTGGCAATTAAAGTTACCTATCAACCCATTACCAAAAATATATTTTTGTTTTCTTCTTTTGGAATTGAAAATGAAAGTAAATATAGAAACAGAAACCGAGGCTGGACAATTAATTTCCACCATCTTCTCTTTCCATAATATTTTAATGTTTCCCATTTAATCAACATCATCACCAGATGCTTATTAACATATATAATATGAAACCAAAATATTCATTGTAGAATGCACGAGAAAATCATTATAATATGTGCACAGAAAACGAAAATCATTCAAAGAACGACAAATACATATATATAAAATAAATAAAAAAATAAAATAGTTTTTCATCTTATAAAAGATATTAAGAAAATTTTCACATTCATCATACAGAAAAGTAAGTTTCCCATACCTTAGCTAATTATAGAACGTGAATCAATAATAGGTCTTCACTTATATCTTTTAAAAGAAAACGTTTCTCTTCTTCAAAAAAAGTTTCTGACTTACCATGCTCTCTATTTTCTTTCTGCCTTCTTAAGGTAATCTCTTTTCCTTTCTTTTATAACCACCATTTTTATTTTTATTTTAAATAAATCATATTATAATTAAAAGAAACCACCTAGGTAGTGCTCCCTATAATATCTCAAGCGGTTTTAAAAAATATAACTTCCTACCTTCTTTTTTTTTTCAACTTATATTATTTAGAGTAATTTTCTTTATTTTCCACACCCCTATTTATAAATTTTCACACCTCAATTATAAAATGGAGAAGACATTTTTACCCTTAAGAAAATATAAATAAAATCAAACAATGTTTCACAAGAAACTCTCTCTCTAAGATCTATCTTACAACCAATCCTAAATAAATATTTTTAGCAACAAGCCAACACATCACAAATTTAACAATCAAACGATAACAAGTGTTACACTTATATCAACAAAATAAATAAATAATATAGAACTTTATGTTTTTCTCAAGACTTGAACACCAACTGAACTGCACAACATCTTATAAACTCATGTAAATTTTAATAAAACATATTTAAGACTTATTTATAAACTCTACATTTTCTCGGGTCTTACAGTTGTTAGGATCAATCTTAGAACGAAGTTAAAGAACTCTAATAAAATAGTTTATAACGTGTTTTAAAAGAATTAAAGTGGTTCATTGCGAAACTATTTATATTAAAACACTTTAGTATTAAAATAATTGAGTATTACTTCTTTGGGTTAAATATGTTTTTCGTCCCTATACTTTGGGGCGATTTTGGTTTTAGTCCCTCTTTCAAACTATAGTACAATTTAGTCCTTCAACTTTAGAAAACTCTGATTTTAGTCCTTTTTACCAAAATTTTTATACTTTATTTGCTGTTTTAAACACGTTACATTATAGCATTTGGATTGTTTACACTGTTTGACATATTTTTGCTCCAATGTTAACTGAGAAACGCGTTTGAAACAATAAATAAAGTTAAAAAAATTTGGTAAAAAGGACTAAAACCAGAGTTTTCTAAAGTTGAAGGACTAAATTGTACTATAGTTTGAAAGAGGGACTAAAACCAAAATCGCCCCAAAGTATAGGGACGAAAAACATATTTAACTCTACTTCTTTTAAATTACATAACTTTTAAAAAGTCATTTTATTGGATTTTACAATATAAATAAAAGGTTAAAAAAATATAAATTATAAAATTATAAAATTAATATATGAAATTTTTTAATGATAAACTAATTTTCAAGAAAAAAATAAATTACCAATGTGAAATTTTACATTGTTTTGTTTTTTTAAATAAAATTTAATTATTATTTTTTAAAATTTGTAATGTTATTTGTTTCTTAATCCATATAGGAACACATATTACATTAACCAAGAAATAAGAAACAAATTGTTATAAATGTTAAAAAATAACAGTCAAATTTCTTTTAAAGAAAAGTTTAATATATTTGTGTTGAAAATTATAGTAAAAAATGTTACTTATCAATTTATATTTATTAAAAATTCATATATCAATTAAAAATTAACTAATTTATAATATATAAATAAATGTATGTTACCTTATAAGTTAAATTAGACTTAAATCTATTTAACTTAGCAATAAAAAAAGAAATAAATGTATTTAATGTAATAATTAAGACATGTGAAACACTTATGGCATCAAATTTGAAATTTCCAGTTGCAGCTACCATGATGTTATTATATAAAGAAGTGAAAAGGAGAAAGAACCAACATCAGCATTTCATTTTGAGGTAGGAACAATTCCAACATACGAATTTAATGGACACAAAAGTGCTAAGGTTTAGTATGTTTCTTCTCTTCCTAGTCATAGCCGCTGGTAAGATATATATACCTATTAATGTGTATTTTGTCTGAATGAAATGAAATGAAATGAGGTGAAATTGACTAATGAAATGATTAAATATAGATGTGGCAGTGAAGAGCGCAGAGGGGAAAGATTGTTGGGCACCAAGTCTGAGTTTCAAGGGTATATGCATAATCAGCAAACACTGTGCAAAAGCCTGCGTTGGGGAAGGTTTCAGGGGTGGCGGTAAATGTAGAGGATTCCTTCCCCACTGCTATTGTGTCTATCGTTGTTTAAATTAATTCATTTTTCCTTTGCTATAAAATTATAAAATTAGAAAGTTATAAAGTTATGTATAAATTATAAATGATAAATTTATAAAAATTTTAAATTATAAGATTACAATATTATTAAGATTATTCAATTATGAAAATATAAGATTATAATATTATAAGATTATAAAATTATAATATTATAAAATTATATAATCATTAAATTTCAAAATTAAAAAATAATAAAATCACAAAATGGAAAAATTTTAAAATCTTAAAATTATAAAACTATAAAATTATAATATCACGATATTAAAATCAAGTCATTACAAAATGGGTAACTCATCTTTTATCCAACTAAATCCTTCTTTATAAACTCTGATAAAATTTTGGAGAAAAAGTTATTATGGTTTGTGCTAATCCAGCCACCAACCACGACAAATGGAAGCTTCTTCTTCCTAGATAATGTATGTGCGATAGTGGAAATTTTGCAATAATTTTGCCCTTGTCGGTCGTAGTGGTTGAATAATCCAAAACTTACGGTGGTTTCTTTGTCATATGATTTGGTTTGTCGTCTATGGTGGAGCCTAGAGCTTTTCATCGCAGTGGATTGCCGGATTGCCTCTTCAGAGTTATGGTGGGTCACTCGTGGTGTATCTCTCTAAGAATGGTGGTTTTGAGAGTTGTAATGGCTTTTACTATGTTTGATTCATAGTGAGTTTGGTAGTAAATGGGGTATTGCGAAGAGAGAGTAACAGTGGACGAGAAATTTATCGCTCATTTAATCGATATATTTTACTGACAAAAATTCATCGATAAGACAAATTTTATTTATTAACAGATTTTATAGACGAAAAAATTTATTGATAAATGAAAATATGTATTAAGAATAAATTTTAACAATTTTTCCGTTAGTTAATGAAACATGTTTTAGCAACATATTTTTTTATAAATTTTATTGAGAATAAATCTGTCAATACTATCGATAATTAAAATTTTAAAATTTGTCAATAATTAAAATTTTAAAATCTGTCAATAATTATTATATATATCTTTGTATGTGTTTGTGTTCATATGTTTGTTTGGATATTGTTCGATTTTATACTTAGTTTCATGTATTAGATACAATGACCAGATTCAACTTTTAATTAACATATTTTAAATAAATTTGTATAGATTTTAATGTTAATTAAAAATATTTCTAAAAATAAATTTTAATAAAAATAGCAGCATAAAATTTATGTAAAAAAAATTATTCCAATTTAAAAGAACCAGCATTACTCCATTTTTATAAAAATTGTTATTAAATTAAATAAAAAAACAAATATAATGACTAAATTCATATTCTTTTACGTACACAGTCATGTTACACTACTATTTATTATGTCACACTGACATTGTCATTTAACAATTTTAAAGTGACATATGAAAAGAATTTCTTAGAAAAATAAAAAATTCAAGAAATTATAAATTAACATGTTACATTAACTTTTTGTAGGGTTTGTACAATGGAAAGAATCCAATTTAATTACTTTAAAAAGAAATAAAATCATATTGAGACTAAAAGACCAACATAATACTTTTCAAAAAATATCAAAAACTAAATGAATAATATTTAGAGTACACGACAAAATGTGTTAGGTGAGTAGTTTCCATGGTGTTGCATGCTCTCTATTCACACGTGGCACTTCTGCATGTGAAACTACGTACCTCTGTCATCTCATTTTTTTTCAACTACGATGATGTTATATAGTGGAGAGAAATTTATTACACAATCTATTATAAAAGAATTACATTTATCTATAACTAAAATCCTTAAATAATAATAAATATTTCTAAATAATTAAAAATTATTCACATATTACCGACAACAAAAATTTTATATGTAATTTACTCATATGTAAATATATCTGTGTATTTTTTATATGTGAAAAATATGTTTCCACAGGTAATATATATATATATATATATATATATATATATATATATATATATATATATATATATATATATATATATATATATATATATATATATACGGGTATCTGTCCATTAGTAAATTTCTTATCGTTAGAAAATTCCTCACTCAATTTATAATAGGTAATTTTTCACGACTGCTTCTCCTTAAATAAATACCAAATTTTGTTTTACCTACCTTGTCATCTTTAGATAAATTAATGTGGGTGATTGCAATTGTGTGTAAATGCAATATATATCCATTTCCAAACTATATAAACCACTGCAACATTCATAATACTTTGTTTTTAAAACATAAATACAAATAAAATGATTTGAATTATCTCTTTATATCTTTATAATTCAATTCAATATTAAAAAAAAATCAATTTAATCTTACTTTCTTAAATGTTATTCTACTGATTCCTCTTCAACTGCTTAAGTTCCTTTAAAGTTAGTGTGCTTAAAATATCACCCATCAAATATCTGCAAAACCATGAGAGAATCAATAATATAATATCAATAAACATATTAAACAAATTATGAAATAAAATGTATATTTATATTTATAAATATAAATATTAATAAAATAATAAATAAAAATTTAATTATAACTATCGTACAAATCATATTATACAATAATAATTAGACTTAAAAAAATTTTAAGTCTCTAATATTTATAAACTTTAAAATAAATCTTTACTAAATTTTTGTGATCTATTGTCTACTTAATAAAATTATATTTTTAATTGAATTTGCTTTTTAATTATTTGATAAGATTGTTAATTGGGTGATGTAATTGTCAATTAAATGATATAATTATTTTCTTTGTCACCTTGCATAATTGGTCACTACATGTAAATCATAAAATTAAATTAATGCACTATTAATTTGCATTAATAATTAAAGCTCATTTAATATGATAATTAAAAGAGAAATAAATATGTTTAATGTATAATTAAGAAAGAGTCAACATTGATAATGGTGTTGCATGTCTCTATTCACACGTAACTCTTCTGCATGTGAAACTACCTCTAGGGTCTCATTCCCGTTGCAACTACGATGATGTTATATAAAGAAATGGAAAGCATAAAGATCCAATTTCATCATTTTGAACTAAGAACAACTACAACAATTATATTCTGATGGAGACAAAAGTGCTAAGGTTTATGTTACTTCTCTTCCTAGTCTTAGCAGATGGTATATACATATATATGTCTAATGAGTTTTGTTTTGTCTGAATTGAATGAAATAATGTGAAATTGATGATAATGAATTAACAGATGTGACAGTGAAGAGGACAGAGGCCGAAACATGTTGGTCACCAAGCAGAACTTTCAAGGGTTTATGCTTGAGCAACAGCAAATGTGCAAGAGTGTGCCGTACGGAAGGTAACAATGGAGGCAAATGTAAAGGCTTACTTCTGCGTTGTTTCTGCAGCTCAACTTGTTGTTGTGGAAATTAATTCACTCATGTAACCTTTTCCATTAATAAAAACCTCATCTGTAGTTAGTTTTAGCTGCGGTTATGAAAATTATCAATTAATCAGAACTTCTAATTATGTTTGTCTTCAACCATAGTTTTTCTATTCCGACTTTGCTTAGTTTTCATGTTCATGTCTTCACTGCATTGCTTCTTTTTATGTTTTCATCCAACCATAGTTTTATGATTCATCTAACAGAGTTAATTTCAACTAATTAGGAAATACAATAAATTATGTGATTCTAATAAAATAATTATATAGTATATTCATTTTGTTTTCTCTCGTTTTATTCCACATGATAATTATGTGTATTATATATATATATATATATATATATATATATATATATATATATAAAGTATAATTGAATTCACATAATTATTAAAAAATATTATATTAAATGGAATGTAAGAATGTAATTGATGAAAAGCTAATTAATTTCATGAGTTAAGTGAATTAAATTTTCTGTATTTACATTTCTAAAATTACTTTGAAAAGATTTTACGGGGATAGATTTATTTTGTTTTTTATTCATTAAAATAGATTTGAATGTGGTCGCGTAATATTTGTGGATTAATAAATCTCGTTACTTCGTGTTATTTCATTTAAGCATATAATTATTAAAAGAGATAACATAAAATGTTAAGAGATCATATTATTTAAAAAAGAAAAACATACTTCTGTTTTATAAGACTAAATAAGACAAAAAAAAATCTAATCGTTTAACTTTAAACTTCAATACTACTCTCATCATATATTGAATGAATTGAAATTCTTTTATCTGTTTATACTATTAAAGTAATTATTATAAACAAGAAGAAATACACAGGAGAAAAGGTAAAATAATGTACCAAAAAGAAGAAATAGACAGGAGAAAAGGTAAAATAATGTACCAAAAACAATCATATATTACTTTTATATAAGTAAGCATATAACAAATAAATCATTCAATTGTAAGACATACAATTACTTTTAGACTTGACCATTGATACACATGTATTAATGTCGAACTCTTGGAGGACCTGCACTTTGTGTATGGTGAAACAACCTGCCCATATTAAGCTACCACACATCAAGGTTAATTCTTTAAACATCTATGGCTAAGAAACAACCACTAGACTAAGGATCTCCTACTATTTTTCATGACATATCTCACATTTCTCTACTTGACTGAATGATTATTAAAAGTGTTGGGATCATACTCCATTTTGGAGCATCATATATTTATACATTACACTACTGAACACCACCATAGAATCTCTCCATTAGATTTCAGGAATTACGTCGAACACATACATGCACATTACCAATAAAAAATTCATTATCATCACTATATCATGTATAAATAAACACAATTCGTACTCATACTCAAATTACAGTCCATAAAGCATCACCACTTTCATAATAAATATATACATATAATCCAAAACAAACTAACCAGAATCGAGAAATCACAGAAAAACAATTACACAAACTGATAACAGAGAATGCTCAACGGTGAAAGAGTGACACTCAATGGTCTCGAGCTGAAATGCTTTTAGATCCTCACTACAAAGCTTGCGTTGAGCATCACACCAAGGCCACTCATCGTCACACCAGAAAACAAAAACTTTACACTGCGAATTGGTGAATTGAGGACATGTTCAGATGACCAATTTGGTATTCTTGACCCAGTGAAGGGTTCTAAAACATGTTTAGGTATTATATTAAATACTAATTCGATCAAATGACTAAATACTTGATCCTCCAATTCAACTTCACTTTAAATAAAAACAAACATATTTCATACAAAACAAAACAACAACTCAACATTCCAAAATGACAAATTCAGACCCAATCAAACATACAATAAAGATAACTAATACATCAACACATCAAATGGACATGTTCCTCAGTTTCTTAACTCAATAATAACCAAAAAATTCAAGCAAAGCACAATCATTTTAATACATCAAATTTCACAGTAGTTCAACCACAAATTATAGACTAACTAAGCATGCAATCTAACATTCTCAAACATTCCATAAAACTAAAACAAGGTAATTAGTTTCTCTTACCTGACATAAGACCAAACTGTTTTAAAAGACAAAATAGATCCAAAAGCACAAGAAGTCATACATGCTCCTACGAAGTACAAAAACATGATTATAGTACACCATTAGGACCACTTATCAATAAATAGTCTTATAGAGGACTCAAATGTCACATATATTCACAACAGAATCGAACTTAAAGAAAGAGAAAATAGACCAAAATAATGAGTAAAAAAATAATTTACTCTATTTGAGAAACTTATGAGTCCAAATTGAATAGTTCGCTATTAGGATTAATCCTAAAACGAAGTTAAAGAATTCTAAAAAAATAATTTATAACATGTTTTAAAAGAATGAAAGTGATTTATTGCGAAACTATTTATATTAAAACACTTTAATATTAAAATAATTAAATATTACTTCTTTTAAATTACATAACTTTTAAAAAGTTATTTTATTGGATTTTACAATATAAATAAAAGATTAAAAAAATATAAATTATAAAATTATAAAATTAATATATGAAATTTTTTAATAACAAACAAATTTTTAAGAAAAAGTAAATTCTCAAAGTGAAATTTTACATTTACATTTTGTGTTTTTTAAATAAAATTTAATTACTAATTTTAAAATTTGTAATGTTTGTTATTTGTTTCTTAATCCATACAGCGTACACATATTACACTAACTAAGAAATAAGAAACAAATTGTTATAAATGTTAACAAATAACAGTCAAATTTCATTTAAAAAAATTTAATATATTTGTGTTCAAAATTATAGTAAAAAATGTTATTTATCAATTTATATTTATTGAAAATTCTCTATCAACTAAAAATTAACCAATTTATAATATATGAATAAATGCATACCACACCTTATAAGTTAAATTAGACTTAAGTGTAGTTTAACTTAACAATAAAAAGGAAATAAATGTATTTAATGTAATAATTAAGACATGTGAAACTACTTTGGCATCATATTTCCGTTGCAGCTAACCTGATGTTATTATATATAAAGAGGTGAAAAGGAAGAACCAACATCATCATTTCCTTTTAAAGTAGGAACAGTTTCAACAATAGGGATTTAATGGAGACAAAAGTGCTAAGGTTTAGTATGTTTCTTCTCTTCCTAGTCATAGCCGCAGGTAAGATATATATGTCTATTAATGTGTGTTTTGTCTTAATGAAATGAAATGAGGTTAAATTGACTAATGAAATGATTAAATATAGATGTGGCAGTGAAGAGAACAGAGGGGAAAGATTGTTGGCTACCAAGCATGACATTCAAGGGTATATGCATAATCAGCAAACACTGTGCAAAAAACTGCCTTAACGAAGGTTTCAACGGTGGCAAATGTAGAGGATTCCCTCCCCACTGTGATTGTGTTTATACCTGTTATAATTAATTCATTCCTCCTTTTGTTAAAATTATTCTCCACTGTCACTGTGTCTATGTTTAATTAATTAATTCTTTAAAGTCATAAGATTATAAAATTATAAACCTATAAAACTATAAGGTTTTAAAATTATAAATTATAAAGATTATTGAATTATAAGAATTTTTATGAAATATTATAAAATTATAAATTATAAAATTTAATATTAAAAAATTATAAAGTTATAATATTATAAAATTATAAAATCATTAAATCAAAAAATTTAAAACTATGAGATAATAAAATCATAAAATTATATAAAATCTCAAAATCAAAAAATTATAAAAATCAAAAAATTATAAAATCATAAAATTATAAAATCATAAAATTATAAAATGATAAAATCATAAAATTATAAAATCATAAAATTCATAAAATCATAAGATCATAAGATCATAAAATCATAAGATTATAAAATCATAAAATCATAAGATTATAACATTATAAAATTATAAGATTATAAAATTATAAAATTATAAGATTATAAAATATAATATTATAATATTAAAAAAATTACAAAATTAAAATATTATAAAATTATAAAATCATTAAATCACAAAATTAAAAAAATCACAAAATCACAAAATCTTAAAATTATAAAAATACAATATGTGCATTGTATTATATATATATATATATATATATATATATATATATATATATATATATATATATATATATATATATAAAGTATAATGAATTTAGATGTTGAAAACATTTATAATTATTTAAAAATATATTTATATTAAATTAAACTGATAATTCCAAATTGAATAACTTCCTGTTAGAATAATCCTAAAAGAAAATTTGAACACTCTAAAAAAATAATTTATAATATGTTTTAAAAGAATGAAAGTTGTTTGATTTCGAAACTCTTTTTATTAAAATACTTTAAAGTAATTGAGTATTATTTCTTTTAAATTACATAACTTTTAAAAATTCATTTTATTGGATTTCACAATATAAATAAAAGATTATAAAAGTATAAATTATAAAATTGTAAGATTATAAAATTAATGTATGCAATTTTTTAATAACAAACAAATTTTCAAGAAAACATATTAAATTCCCAATGTGAAATTTTACATTTTTGTGCTTTTTAAATAAAATTTAATTACTAATTTTTAAAATTTGTAATGTTATTTATTTGTTTCTTAATCCATACAGTGTACACATATTACATTAACCAAGAAATAAGAAATAAATTGTTATAAATGTTAAAAAATAACAGTCAAATTTCGTTTAAAAAAAATTAATCTATTTCTGTTCAAAATTATTGTAAAAAGTATTACTTATCAATTTATATTTATTAAAAATTCTCTATCAACTAGAAATTAACTAATTTATAATATATGAATAGAGACATACCATCCTACAAGTTAAATTAGACTTAAATTTACTTTAACTTAGCAATAAAAAAGAAATAAATGTATTTAATGTAATAATTAAGACATGTGAAACTACTTATGGCATCAAATTTCCGTTGCAGCTACCTTGATGTTATTATATAAAGAGGTGAAAAGGAGAAAGAAAGAACATCATCATTTCATTTTGAAGTAGGAACAGTTCCAACAATAGGGATTTAATGGAGACAAAAGTGTTAAGGTTTAGTATGTTTCTTCTCTTCCTAGTCATAGCCGCAGGTAAGATGTATATGTCTATTAATTTGTGATTTGTCTTAATGAAATGAAATTAGGTGAAATTGACTAATGAAATGATTAAATGTAGATGTAGCAATGAAAAGAGCAGAGGGGAAAGATTGTTGGGTACGAAGTCTGAGTTTCAAGGGTATATGCATAATCAGCAAACACTGTGCAGAAGCCTGCGTTTTTGAAAATTTCATCACCGGCAAATGTAAAGGATTCCTTCCCCACTGCCAATGTCTCTATCATTGTTTTAATTAATTCATTCCTCCTTTGTTAAAATTATTCTCTAGTGCGACTGTGTGCGACTGTGTCTATCCTTGTTGAATTAATTCATTTCTTATAATATTATAAAATTATAAAATTATCAAGTTTTAAAATTATAAGAGTATAAAATTATAAAGATTATTAAATTATAAAAATATAAAATATTATAAAATTATAAATTATAAATTATAATATTAAAAAATTATAAAGTTATAATATTATAATATTATAAAATCATTAAATCACAAAATTAAAAACTATAAGATCATAAAATCAAAAAATTATATAAAATCTCAAAATCAAAAAATCATAGTTATAAAGTTATAAAGTTATATATGAAATTATAAAATGATAAATTTATAAAAATTTTCAATTATAAGATTACAAAATTATTAAGATTATTAAATTATTAGAATATAATATTATAATTTTATAAGATTTTAAAATTATAAGATTAAAAATTAAAAAATTATAATATTAAAAAATTAAAAAATTATAATATTATAAAATAACAAAATTAAAAAATCATAAAGTCACAAAATCTTAAAATTATAAAATTATAATATTATAATATTAAAAAATTATAATATTATAAAATTATAAAATCTTTCAATCATTATATCATAAAATCATAACATTACAAAATCATCAAATCATTAAATCCTACAAACATAAAATCTTAAAAATAATAAAATTATGAAATAAAATTATCATACTATAAAATTATAGAGCAATAAAACAAAAAAATCATAAAATTGGTAAGAAAATAATTATATCACATAATTGTGTTAACAAAACAAAATTAACTGTTAACATTACAAAATATCTACAATAATTGTTGTAAGGAACTAAAAATATTTATATTTATTAAAGAAAGAATAAAGGGGTGGGAACAGTATTAATATAAAAGAGGGAGGCTTTTTAATGAAAGGAAAATCAATTTTTAATATTTATGCTGAAGTTCTTAAAATCAAGGCAGAAAACACATTCTTATTTTGCATAATGTTTCTCTCTTTAGAAAAACTTCATTCTTCTTTTATGTCTTCTCTCTACTACTGTACTACACTAATCCAATGCATGTTCATTTAGGAGGTATCTAAGCGTCCGCAACGTCGAGAGCTTTAGATTGAACCGATTGGTTTCTCTTTTCGGACCAGTAAGTGGTTCTGCCTCTCTTCTCCACTGTTCAGAACCTAGGGCAAGTTGCGTGTGCCTATTGTTCCATTCTTTCCTTCTAGCCTTAAAGGGGTCGTTTTCACCACCAATGCGGTGGTTGTAGGTCGTTGTTTTGTTTCTTCTTCGGAAAGGGGCACTAGAGAAGCTTTTTGTGAGCTGAATCGTACTGTGAATCTGAGGTAAGGGGAGTTAGATACTGTTTTTCATTGTTTGTATGAACTGTGCATGTGCTAAAAATCTATATTATTCTTTGGCTTGTTGAACAATTGTGCTTTGGTGTGAAAGTGTGTTGTATGTAATTGAATGAGAAATTGTGGAACTGTGAATTGCTGTTGTGAATATATTTGGAGGAGAAGTGTGGCTAGGATTGAGTTATTGGTAAGGTAAATCTATTATAAGAACTAGTAGTTAGAGGGTTAAATGAATTTATAGTGTTTGGGGCAAAATAGAGGAAGTAAGGGGGTGATTTTGAGAAGTTGATGTCTGAAGTGTAATTGAATCGTTGGGGTCCTGTTAGGAAGTCTATTACAACTTAACAGAATCATAAGATTGGTTAAAAACATGTTCTTAGTAGTGGAATTGAATTTGGGTCATTAAGTTAATGATTTTGGAGTTTTAGAGTTAAAGTTAGGCCAAATTGGGGAAGTGAGGTGGTGATTTTGGGAAATTGAGGTTTGGGGTATAATTGGGCTATTGGGACAGTCTTAGCAAGTGAATTGTGACTTGTTTGAGTCACCAAATTGGTCAAAATAGGTACAAAGTGTTAGAATTGGGTTTGGGGTCCTCTAGTTATTGAGTTTGATGTTTTGGAGTAGAATGAGTTGGTTTAGTACATTTAATTCCTATCCAATGACCTATGCAATAATTTACTTTCATCTATAAACATGTTTCATATCAATATTAGTGTTACAGATTTTAAATTGATCAATTGAATATGTCTAAGGTGCACCAAAACCAAAGAAATTAGGTTGTTGTCAAAAACTAATAAGAATAATTGATTATCTCACTTAATAATCAATTATTCTAGTCTATAAGTCGTATTTTCTTCAAAGCTCTCTTAAATAATCGATTATTACGTATGATAATCGATTATTGGTTTCAGGAAATCATCTAGGACAATTTTGGGTGGTTTTCGGGGTTCAGGTATCATTTTTGGACGTTCTTTAAGTTGTTTGGGGGGGGGGGGGTTAGACCTTTTTGAAACTGTTGGTAATGGTTTCAAAGCCATTTTTTTGTCTAAGTATGAGTTACGGGGGTTTGGGTTGTTTAGTGGTTCTTCTGGGATTGTTATTGTCTGGTAATGTATATGGAATGATTTCATGCGATTTAGATTGATTAATGTTGTTTGCATGGCAGAGTGTCAGGCATGTTTACATATATGGCTTATGTGGTTTGGAAGAATATGATTGTGGAATAGAATGATATAATTGAGTATGAACTGGACATCTCAGGGTGAGATGATTGAAAGTGATTTGAGGGGTGTTGTTGTTCTTCTGTATAACTATATGGAGCTTTGAACCGGTACGTATATCCCTACACTCAAAGCACTGTTCGTGCTCAGATAGAGAAGAACAGTGTGAGTGGTGAGAGTAGAGGGAGGTCCTCATCTATAGTCTTAGAGTTTAGACATAGACAAATTGGGGGGATTTATCTTGCATAGTGTTGGGGAGGGCCAGTTGAACTATGCAAGTGCAAAGACGACCAATAGTTCGACAGTTATACAAAATCCGGATGAGTTGTGTTGAGTAATTAATGTGTGAGTTGAATTGTATTTCTTTGCCCTTTTACTTTTTATATGATTAAACATGATGATATTGACCGATTATGCTATATGTATGTTGCTTGTTTATCTAGCTTACCATTACTTTCTTGTTATGTGTTCCTTGGGTATGTTTTCCTTTGCGATGATCATCCACTTGGATGGGAGCAGATGTCGTTGAAGAGGTTCCCTCGGAGCAAGAGTTGGAAGATGTTGATGTTGCAGCTTAGTTTATTAGGATTTCTATATTTCAATTTAAGTCATTTTGAAATACTCTAATAGTTGTATCACTTTGATGTACTCTTTATGTCTAAGTTTATGTTTAGACCTTTGACTTAAGGTTTAAATTCTGGTAGTTCTGGAATGACTGTAATCTGAGACTTAATTGCAAGTTTATCTCTAACTGTTCTCCTTTATTATAACATGTGGACGCCTATATTATATGATTGTTTTTATTATATATTTGGGATGTCACAGTTTTACTTTTAAGATGGAATCTGGTTTTCAAGTAATGGAACAAGATTAAGTGACCAGATGTGAGCCACATTATCTAAACAAAAAGATGGACTGTCGAAATTAAAAAATATATTGTTTTGGGTTAAATATGTTTTTAATCCCTATACTTTGGAGCAATTTTAGTTTTAGTCCCTTTTTCAAAGTAAGGTACATTTTAGTCCTCCATCTTAAGGAAATTTTGATTTTAGTCCTCCAAAAATAACACCGTTAAAAATTTGGTGAGTTGGCTAACGTCTGGCCACGTGTCGTTTGCCACGTTTGTATTTTTTGTTGCTCAGGAGGTCGTTTGTTGTTTCTTCTAGGTCTCCATCGTCGTTCTCTCATCCACAATCGACGAGGATGATGCCTCAAACAATGCAAGGGGCTCCTTCACGGTGAAGAAGGAGTTGTCGGAGAAGAAGTGGAGGAGAGATCTAGGACAGCAAAGAGTCGCAAGGGAAGATGAAGACGACGATGACGAAGCTAAACCTTCAACGACATTGTTTAGCGGCAGAAAGGAGATAGGGTTTCGAGTGGTTTCGTCTTCGAAGGTCAAAATCGAAGGTTTCGAAAACCCTTGTTGTTGTCTTCGTCTATATGCCATGGAATCAATCCACCACGATTGTGTGGATCGAACGAATCAATCACAGAGAAGAAAAATAATGAAACGATTCGCACGGGAAACAAACTGAACTGGCACCACGCCAGTGCCACGACCTCGGAGCTACCAGGAACTGCTTCCTCCCCATCTCCCAACAGTGACACTACCTTGTTCAATTGTGCTCGTCATTTCCCTGAGTTTGAAATGTCAGAAAGTGCTTTCTTGGTACTAGTAAGTGGTTTTCCAAAAGCTTTGTTGGTGATTCTTTTTTCAGTTTCAAGATTCTTAGACTTCTACAACTTGGGCACTTGATTAGCAAAGGGTTTGCCAATGTTCAATGAACCATTAAGGGCTTTCTTTCCTTTAAATTGGTTGATGAGGTTCCCTGCATTGGATAAATCTCCAAGTGGTTTTCTTCCCCAGCTCTACCTTTCATCTGTCTTGGTAAATCTGCCTTCTCAAAAACAGATCTTGCTCTTGCGCCAGTATAATGATAAGCCTAATATTATCCATTAAGGTCCTTAAACTGAATCCCAATATTTCGAGTGATGCTTGATGCAAATGCTCAATTGAATGAAACGAGATAAGCCCTCAAATCATACGTTCGACTAAAAGAAATAGAAAACCCCACTCAAGATTTCAAATTTCCCAACCCAAAAACAACCGAAGATTTCAAAATCCAAAAACATAAAATCCTCACATTTTTCTTCTTCTAAACTTACCGGAGAAAAAAAATAATGAAACAATATCTTCTTCTTTCACACTATGGAGAAACAGATAACAAAATCTACACCTTGCAGTGTTTGAGGCGTCATCCTTGTCGACTATAGATGAGAGAACAACGGTGGAGACCTAGAAGAAACAACAGACGACCTTCTGGACAACGAAAAATACCAACGTGGCAAATGACACGTGGCTAGACGTTAGCCAACTCACCAGATTTTTAATGGTTTAGTTTTGGAGGACTAAAATCAAAGTTTCCTTATGATGGATGACTAAAATGTACCTTATTTCGAAAGAGAAACTAAAATCAAAACTGCTCCAAAATATAGAGACTAAAAACATATATAGTCCTATTGTTTTTAATAATTAATAAATAGAAAACATTGTATAAAATCTCAATTTAAAGTATGAAATTTATTTTAGTCATTTTTTTACATTAAGAAAATTTCCAGTTTAAATTTATTTGAATTTACTGATATTAATTATTTAAAAAGTTATATAGGTAATTGTCTTAAAACTTTTATTATAAGGAGTTTATATTGCTACGACATGGATTATAAGATTTCTGTTCATAAAGTAATATTGTAAAACTCTTGTACAAATTGCTCTCTCTGAAAAATCTATATTTGTAAGACTAAAATTATAATAATATATTTTTAGTTATTGATAATATAATTTTAGATAATAAATTTTGATGAAAAAAAGTAGTTTTCAACTAAACTTTAAATTCTCTAGACGAAAGTTTTTATTTAGGTTTTTTTTAAAGAAATTGAAGAATTATCTATTTTTAAAATAGATTTTAAATTCAGATTATTATTAAATCCATAAAAATATATGCTTTCATTTTTTTATTTAACTTTTATTGTAAAAGTCATGAAATTAACTCTTTTTTTTCATCAATTATACTCCTACTATACTACCATTTAATTTCTAAACGTGTGACCTCTGTTCTCTTCACTTCAGCATCTTTTAATCACTTTCGTTCATTAATTTTACATCACTTTATTTAGAAAAACACAAAATAAGTCTATGAATATAATATGTTACTGGAAGCAAAGATCAAGATGAGAAGAAGCAGCATAAACCCTAGTGTTGTTTTTCATGTGCCAGCCAAAACCAATTTATTATAAAAATTAAATTGTTATCATGCACTAATAGAAAAATATTTTTAATAGTCTCCACTAATGAGTTCACTAATATTAGAAATATTTTATAACATAAATAGTGTCTTTTAGTTTTAGGAAATTAATGTACATTTGGCAAGCATTTTAAAATAGTGTTTAAATTACAAAGAAATTTTGCAGATACTGCCATTAAAATTCTTAAAGAACTTTTTACACTTATAAAACTTGCACTGAAATAATACATTAATAGATGAGAAATTTTAACAACAAACTAATTTGGAAGAAAATTATAAATTCTTACATACTCATTAGTGCAGAAAGGGATGTAGAGTCAGTTATTTTCGACTTTTAACGTCAGAAAACAAACCAACGTCTATACGGGTGTCGTGAATGGGACGTTGATATAGACGTCGGTTCAATTTAAACAGCGACGTCTATAAAGATATCAAACATTGCACTAACCAACGTCTAAAGTTACCTTAGACGTTGGTCCTTAACTCGTTGGACGTCTATAAAACCGTCAAACATTACATTAACCGACGTCATTCCGTCATATAGACGTCAGTTTGTACATTAACCGACGTCTATGAAGTGATCGTTGTGTTTTGGTGTGGTTTTTGTCGTGTCTTAGGGTAGCGCAGTACCACCTCCTTCCTTTGCTAGTTTCTTCGTAAGAAAAAGTTGTGTCTTTTGACTTCTCATGGCATTTCAACCCAAAGACGAACTTGGATCGTTGCCTAGGTCCATTTTGACCGCCAATGAAAAAGAATACGGTGAGAATATATTCTCATCGTATACTTTTTCATTGGCGGTCAGAATGGATATAGACAACAACCCAAATTCGTCTTTGGATTGAAATGCCGTGAGAAATCCAAAAAAACGCAAGTTTTCCTTACGAGGAAACTAGCAAAGAGAGAAGATGCACTACCCTACACAAAGACACAACAAAAGAACCACAACAAAACACAACGAAAAGGCAGAGGAGAGGAAACTTACCCGAAAAATGCAGAGTAGCGAAGAGAAAAAGGCAAAGACGATGTGTTGGTTCGCAAACCACTGGTTTTATTTAACAAGAAATTGAACATCTATTGTACACAAAACCGATGTCTACATTATCAAATACGTCGGACGCCTGACTAATTTGACGTCTATTCGATTTAAAAATTAAATTTTAAAATGTATATCGACGTCAGTGATGACGCAATGGATGTCTAGAATTGTATATAGATGTCAATGTGGCGGGATCCGACGTTATTCACCTGTCTGGTAGACATATAGGCATTAGTTACAACAAGACCGACATTTATATGTCTGACAAGTTGGTGGGGAGCATTAATTTCCGCCATATAGAAGTCTGGGACCCTTCAATGTGGCGGGATCTGACGTCTAAAAGGTTGAAAACAGTGACTATTCAGCTGTCTGGCAGTCTTATAGGCGTTAGTTAGAAGGGGACCGACGTCTATATGTCTGATAGGTGGGTGAGCAACATTAGTTTCCGCCATTTCGACGTCGGTGCCCCAAAAGAACCAACATCTATATGGCTTATGGAAATGACTTTTCACCTAACTGTCAGCAATATGGACGTCAGGTTTGAAAGGTCGACGTCTAAAATTTTGTAGACGTCGGAGATGGGTCTAACCAACTCCTATATTACCAACTTATTTATGGAGTTACCACCGATTATCAATATACGTCGTGGGTGCCCGTAACCGACGTCTATCGTGTAACGTTAAACAACGTTTTGCATTAGTGACTTTTTGTTTTTGTGTGTTTTAAGTGAAATTTCATTATTATTTTTTAAAATATGTAAGTTTGTTTCTTATTTTTGGGTCAATTTTCTTGTCAATGTAACATACACTTGTTAATTGCTATATTAATGATGAAAGAAGTAAATGTTACAAGTTTTAGAAATTAATAACATTTTATTTTAAAAAACACACAAAAAAATTTAATATATTAATAAATTTTTAATTAAAATAACATCAGTTTTAAACATAACATTAAATTATATTAATAACCAAAACTCATTTAATGTAGTCATAAAAAAAGAAATAAATGTATTTAATTTGGTAATTAACGTTGATTGCACAGGTTTCTACATGTCAAACTTGCATTAAAATAATATATTAATATATGAAATTTTTTAATAACAAACTAATTTTCAAGAAAAAAATTAAATTCCCAATGTGAAATCTACATTTTGTGTTTTTTAAATAAAATTGTTTATTATTTTTTAAAATTTTTAACGTTTGTTATGTGTTTCTTAATCCATATAACGTACGCATATTACATTAGTCAAGAAATAAGAAACAAATCGTTATAAAGTTAAAAAAAATAACAGTCAAATTTCATTTTAAAAAAAAACTAAAACGAAAGTTTAATATATCTGTGTTCAAGTTTTCAATTATAATAAAAAGTGTTACTTACAAGTTTGCATTAAAAATAATATTAATTTATATTAATAAATAAAATAAATTCATCTGACTTAGTAATAAAAAAAAGAATAATTAAGAAATGTGAAACTACCCATGGCATAAAATTTCCGTTGCAGCTACATGATGTTATATAAAGAGGTGAAAAAGAAGAAAGAAGCAACTTCATTTCATTTTCATTTTGAAATAGGAACAGTTACAAGAATCCGGATTTGATGGAGACAAAAGTATTAAGGTTTAGTATGTTTCTTCTCTTCCTAGTCATTGCCGCAGGTAAGATATATATGTCTATTAATGTGTGTTTTGTCTGAATGAAATGAGGTGAAATTTACTAATGAAATGATTAAATATAGATGTGGCAGTGAAGAGAGCAGAGGGGAAAGATTGTTGGCTACCAAGCATGACTTTCAAGGGTGTATGCATACTCACCAGCAACTGTATAAAAGTATGCGTTAGCGAAGGTTTCACCAGTGGCAAATGTAGAGGATTCCCTCCCCACTGCGACTGTGTCTACCCTTGTTGAAATTAATGCATTCCTTTTTTATTAATAAAAATTTCATCTGTAGTCATTTTCTGTTATCAAAATTATTGATTAATGACAACTTCTAATTATGTTTTTTCTACTACCATAGTTTTTCTATTCAGACTTTGCTTAATTTTCTAACATAATCCGTGCTCACTCCATCCATAGCTTTTTTTAAAATAATGTCTTATTATATATTTAATTTAAACTAACTAAGAAATACAACAACTTTATGATTCTAATAAAATAATTATATATTCCACAGAATTATATTATATTATATTATATATATATATATATATATATATATATATATATAAAGTATAATGAATTTACATGTTGGAAACATCCATAACTATTAAAAATAAATATATTAAATGAAATGTAAGAGTGTAATGGATGAAAAAATAATAATTTTGAGTTTAAGTGGATCTAATTTTCTGTATCTACTCATGTACAATGCAAGTAGATTTATTATGTTTTGATTCATTTAAATGGATTCTAAGATTATTCAGGTATAATGCAAGTCGATTAATTGTGTTTTGATTCATTTGAATGGATTGGAGTGTAATAAAATTTATGATTAACAAGTCTAATTATAAAATTATAAAATTATAAAACTGTAGAATTACATAATTATAAAATTATAAAATTATCTCTTTACATATGATAAATGTGTAAAATGGCTGGATAAGAAAATAACCATATTATTCAATTAATATCTACATTACTCAATTAAAAATTACACCATAAATTTAAAAAAAATAAATAAACGAACAAACTCTACAATTATTTTTGTAACTAGAGATAATTTTTTATCAATAGAACTAATGTGTTAGTAAAACCAAATTTAACTACAAATAAAGCCACTGTGTTTTTAACTTTTATAAGATGGAAATCCAGTTGACGAGTGTTCATGATCTACTTAGAATATTTAATACTTTTTCTTTAATACTAAAATTTGATGAACTCTTTACTATTTGAACTATTAGTTATATTTTATATATTTTTTTCTTTCTTTTTCATTAGTTCGTTGTTTAAAAAACAGTTGTATAGATGCCAATCAAACCCAATTTCTTATAAAAATTGAATTTTTATCACGCACTAAAGATCTCTCAGCAATACAAAATTATTTTTAATATAGTCTCCGCTAATGAGTTTTTTAATATCAGAAATATTTTATTACATAAATAATGTCTTTCAATTTTAGAAAATTAATGTACATATACTAAAGTAGTGTTTTATTTACAAAGAAATTTTGCAAGATATTCCCACTAAAATTCTAAAAAAGACTTACATTTGAAAAACTTGCCTTAAAAGAATATATTGTAATAGATGAAAGTTTTTAATAACAAACTAATTTTCAAGAAAAAATTAAACTCCCAATGTGAAATTTTACTTTTTGTGTTTTTTAAATAAAATTTAATTATTATGTTTAAAAATTTGTAACGTTTGTTATTTGTTTCTTAATCCATATAACCTACACATATTACATTAATTAGCAAGAAATAAGAAACATATATGTTATAAATTTTGAAAAATAATAGTCAAATTTCATTTAGAAAAACACCAAAAACAAAGATTAATACATTTTTATTTCAAGTTTTCAATTAAAATAACAACTGTTACCATTTTACATTAAATATAATATTAATATATATTAATAAATAAAACTCATCTGACCTAGTAATAAAGAAAAACAATAAATGTATATAATGTGGTCAATAAGAAACGTTGACAGCACAGGTCAAAGATGTGAAGTGGGAAGCATGATGGTCTACGTGTTGCTGCAGCTAGTATGATGCTATATAAAGAAGTGAAAAAGCAGAAAGACACCAACTTCATCATTTTAAACTAGCAACAGCTACAACAATTGGTGTCTGATGGAGACAAAAGTACTAAGATTTACTATGTTTCTTCTCTTCCTAGTCATAGCCGCTGGTAAGATATATATGTCTATTAATGTATGTTTTTGTCTCTGAATGATGTGAAATTGACAAATGGAATGATTAAATAGATGTGGCGGTGAAGAGAACAGAGGCGAACGTATGTTGGTCACCAAGCAGCACTTTCAAGGGTCCATGTATCAACAACAACGACTGTGCAATCGTATGTCGTACTGAAGGTGCCACAGGTGGAAAATGTAAAGGTTTCCTCCTCCACTGCCATTGCAGCAGACCTTGTTGAAATTAATTCACTCATTCGTCCTTTTCCATTAGTAGAAAACTCATATGTAGTCATTTTCGGCTGGGGTAATAAAAATTATTAATTAATGAGAATTTCTCTCCAGTCATAGTTTTTTCTTTTATTCAGACTTTGCTTAATTTTCATGTTTATCCTTACTCCATCGCTTCTTTTTAAGACCATATACGTTACTAAAGTAAAAGTTAATGAAATCACAAACAAATCTGAATTCCTTAAACGTGTATGATCATTGTTTTTAAGAATTTTTCTATATATGTTGTATAAATTTTCAAAATACAACAGGAATTTATTAATTTTCAAGATTTTTCTAAGATTAGAACAAGTAACTTCAAAAAGAATTAAATATTAACACAAGATAATAAAATAAAGAAAAGAGAATAAGAGAATGAGAGAGAAGAGAAGAAATGTGAGTTGTGTTTTTGGAGAGGCAAAAGGCATCTATTTACAGAGGGAGGAGGTTGAGATTGGCCAAAATTCCATTACTTGTGAAAGATCCCTCAATTTGTAGAGGAGGAAATCAACAACGTGGCTCACTAATGATATAGAGACGAAAGGAGTAGCAGATGAACTTGTATATGTAGTTGTTGTCACTGAAAAGGGAAGAAGATCTCATGAAGATATCTCAGTCACATTGTGCTCTTTATCTTCCTTTGGAAGATTTAAATAACTTTTTTGTCTTCATTATATTATTATGTTCAATTACACCATGTTTAAGAAAAAGAAATCTATAAGCAATTATGTTTAACATAACCTAAGAATATATTATAAAAGATTTTAGAGTCTATTTTTTTTGTTGGGATAAGTAACATTATTTAGACACTCTCACACTCTTAAATATTTAAGATTAGGTTGATAATCTCTTCATAACTCATAGAAAATTTTACCAATTTGTTTGAGGTATCCTATTTATTAAAAACATATAATAAGAAAGGTTTCTTCTCAAAGATTATCAATTGCACTAAAACTAATAATAAACATAATATTTATCATTTTCTTAGGAGTTTTATTATTTCTCTTAGCTAATTCATTAGACTTAGGTGAATATAATTGGGTTAATTCCTGGATAATAAATTTTCTAACACAATATTCATTAAGCAATACATATATGCACCACCTCTATATGATCTAATCATCTCAATTTTCTTATTTAATTAATTTTCTATTTGCTTTATAATTTAAAAACACATCAAAGGCTTCATCTTATGTTTGATTTAAATAACACTTGAACCCCAACTTTTCCCAACAAGGCTATCGATATTAGATTAACTCTGATTGATGGCACATGTAACACATTACTTAGGCCAGAGTCTTTCAAGATATGAGTTTTAGAAGAATTTTCTCTTTTTCTAGAGCAAAAGTTGTCCTAAAATTATCGAGATACATATGTTCTTCTCCATCCCCACACTAGTGTAAGAGGTAAAAGTACTTTTGTTTACACAAATGTGTTTGGTAATACCAGAGTCTACCACTCATTTACTCCATTTGCTCATATTGGTCCCAAGATTTATTTTGGAAATGACCATAATAATTATATCTTCTTTTCTTACTGTATTTGTCTTAAAAGGATTGTCTTTTCTAATAGTATTATCTTTAAAAATGAGGTTAGAAGCATTCGGACAAAAAATTTTAAGAATAACTTTATTCTTGAGATCAAGATTTTTCTCATATCTTTTTTGGAGCTTTAGTAGATAATATCTTATCCCTTGTAACAACACATTATTTACTAATATCTTCGAATCTCAAAATATCCATAAATAATTTCGCAAAGATTATATATATTTCGGAAACACGGTTTGACACCTCCGATGTAAAGTTAGGGTTGATATTCATACCGACAATCCTAATTTTTGAGACATGTATGATTACTGTCTTTAAAACTTATTTATATATTACATATATCTCTTAAAATATAATAAGAACATTATGAATATTTTGATAATTTATAGAATTACCAACAAAACTCAAAAAAGAATAAAATACTAAACCTAGGATAATAAAAAAAACAATCGAGAGGACAAGTGAGTTGTGTTTTTAGAAGAGACAAAAGGTATCTATTTAAAATGGAGGAAGTTGCTCATTTTTCCTCTCTGTCCGTGAGTAAAGTGTTTATATATCTCCCTTTCTCTCATTTCTTCCTCATTTGCGCGAGGAAGTTGCTTTTTTTTTTCTTATTTCTTCATCTTTTTTTTCTCTTCCACTCCATTACAACTACAAATCAAGACTGCCTTCATCTCCGTTCAACAAGGTCGTCACTCTGTTCAGTCAGACCGCCTTCATCCTTCTTCTCTGCAACCACTATTAGCACCATCTAATGTCTCTTTTCTTCCACTTTCACATTTCAGCTACTACACCACTATGCAAGCCTATTTTGTTCTTCCGTTTCATGTTCAAGCACCTCTACCACTATGTAACAACAATTTTTTCCACTGTAACGTTTCTGAAGAACGATTGGTAAAAATGTTTTTGTCCACTATAATTATCAAAGCCAACGTTTTAATTCACCATGTAAAGATTCTGGATCGGTAAAAATGAAATAAAAAAATACAGGGAGAGGGAGAACAGGGAAGAAGATGATCCAGATCGGTATTTTTACCGACAAATCTTTTCTTCAGTAATTACCGATAGATTTTTCTCTTTCAGTAATTATTGACGGTTTTTTTTTTCTTTCCATAATTACAGATGGATTTATCCTTCGATAAGTATCAAAAGAAAAAAAACCCATCGATAAAATTTATCAACAACACTTTTATCAACAAATATTTAACTGTCAATAATTTAATTTATCAATAGATTTTATACATTACCGACGGATATTTACCGTCAGTAATGTCAATGTTTATTGCTGCGGACTAGTAAGATGCGCGCTTTTGATCCCACCTACTAATATGCATGTCACAAACATCGTTGTGAAACTCGTTCACGATGAATTGCATATCCTTGGGTTATGCAATTGAGGAGGGGCGTGGAAAATTCCCTTTTATAGAGGTCGTCATCGATCCTTACAAATTATGCTATCCGTTTTGAATATTTTGGTTTGATCGACAAACCTTTTTTTTTTTTGCTTCGTCAATGCTCAGATTTCTGGCTCCAACTCCCGCGGTAGGTTGTAGATATGCTAATACATTCTCCGATTGATAGTTTGATGAACACTTTTCCTATGAGTGATTAGCGATTTTCTAATAGTAAACTAATCATAAAAAAATAGTACATATTTTGTAGTTGTATATAATAAAATTTCAAAAAGTTAAGAAGGGTTATCTTAAATTTTAACTTCCAGTTTTTTAAATATCCTGTTGAAAAACTTCACTTCATACTGATTGATTTTAAACTGAAATCAAAGCTGAGATCATACTGGTAAAACTCTGATCCACAAAAGCATTTTTGAGAAATTGGAAAGTCTCATGTCAAAAGGTTAGTGATCTTATGCAACAACTAATTTTATTTAAAGCACTGTAATAACAAAGTGTAGTATAGGCGTATGAAAAGTATGTATATTTAACAGCAATACAACTGAAATAATGAAGCACTAATAGAATAGTGTAAAATATGGTGTGAGTGATGCCCGAGCTGGAATGTTATAAGATTCCACCTGACAGAGAGGAATTCCAGGATTAATAGCAGAACAGATAAGAAACACCGATAGTGAGAAGATTTAGGGAGAAAATTCATTAAACATGCCTGCCCTCTCTGGCTCACACGTAATCCTTCAAATAGGTGCTTCTCTTGGCTGGACGCGTGCTCTTTCTAACAACTTCTCTCATACCAGAATTCTCTATCAATTTACCCATTTCTTCCTTACTCATTTCAGGTGTGAATTCCCTTATTTGCCCTTTCTCTTTTATACATGTTACATCTTATAATACATTTATATTTTTTCTGTGAAGATTCTAGAAGCAGCAAAAACTTAGGAGGGTGAGGCTTCCCAACAAAGTTCGTAAAAATTCACATGGTGGTCTCAAAATGACATGACCTTGTTGGATGCCATAGGATGGTGGTCGGTTGAGGTTTCAAAATGACATTTTTTGTAAAGATACTCATCAGTGGCAATATTATGTAATAAACATGATAATTGGATCATGTGACGTGTTCTTGCATGAACTCACTCCATTGTTGTCATGTCCCATATGCAGTGTTGTTTTCAAGAGACATCAACACAAGAAAAAAAAAAAAGAAGACACACGTTGCATGAATGAAGTTGGTAACAGGACCACCCAAAAGGCAAACGTTTTTCTTTTTCTGTTGATTTTCTTCTGCTATCTTATTTGTACTATTTACTTCACTTTATTTTCTATTAACCTACTCTTTAGCCTCGGAAGATATTTGGTGACTAACGTTTGTGCTGTGTGTTTGTATTTTATATTTATCTGTAATGGATCCATGAAAAGGGATGAGACTGTCGTGGAGTAAGTGAAAAGTTCAATAATGTTTTCTAGATTTCTTTTTTATGCTGCACGATTTATATATAAATAAATAAAAACTTGTTATAAATGTAAGAGAGGTGTTCATTTAAAAAAATAAAATAAGTTTTATTAATTCTTTATTTTATAATAAAAATCGAGTTCAAAATGTGAATTGTTATCTATAATTATAATAATTTTGTGTTTCTTAATTTTATTTAATTATAAGACTAAGATGTTATTATATATTCAGAAAAAAAAATTGCTAGCGAGACTTTGCATATATCTTAAGCAAGTTTCTTTTTGTAATAAAAAATGTAACTATAATATAATTCTTTCAGGATATTTATTTATTATTTGTCAACATTATTAAGAAATTGTTAATAATATATATACCTTTAATGGTAGGAATACAATGGTAGAATATAATAAAATATTTTGTGTGGAATATATTTTAGTCAAATTAATACTTTGTTATGAGAAATAAAGACCTTTTTTGCGTTTGACAAATTAAATAATTAAAAACAATTGACTATATTGGATTAATATGAAGAGAAATTTATCTTCTTTAATATTTATTATTTATTAAAAAACATTAAATTTTATAAAATTATATAATTGTGTTGGTATGCGAACGCTTCAAAATTAAAACGGTTTATGCTTGTGTAAAAAGTGATCGAATTAAGGCTTTAATACTTTTTTTGTAAAATATTAATTTAATGATCTAACCACAATTGTATATACTTATTAATTAGATTAGTTAGGCATGCACAAATTTCGCATAACTTTAAAGTTATTTATAAGTTTATCACGCCACTTAATAAATTTGAGTGTATAAGATACTTAATAATAATTAGACACTCATAGCAGGTATAAAAATTTAAACAACGAAAAAAATTATATTTGAGTGTATTTTATCTTAAATTATTAATAAGAGTTAAATTTGGTTTTAATTTAGAGATGGATAAAATTGCTTCCATTTTAAAAAAAATAAATAAGATTGAATTGATATAAAATATAAATTAAACGATTAAATTGAGATTTTTCACATAATACTTTTTCTAGTGACACGTGACACTATCAATATCGTGTCACATTATTTATGCCATTTGGTAGGATTCTTATTTCACAAGTGCCAAAGTTTTTTTTTTTTTTGAAAAAATAATAATTTTTTTTTAATAAAACACAAACCGACATGTGATACTGAGGTAACGTCGTACTAACGAAAAGACTAAATTGTATAACATTTTTAAAAATGAGAATCCAATTGAGACTACTTAAATTGAAAGACCAAATTGAGATTACAATACAAATATGAGGACCATTGAGAGTTTTAACCTTAGAAAATATAATACTTGCATTGAATGACAACATCTCATTTTCATTTTAATATAATACTACTTCTAAAATAAAACATCACATAATTAATATTCAAAAGTAGATAATCCATAACTAGAGGGGTTACTACAATTATATACAACATAAGTATAATGACAAGACAAGTATATAAATATACATAATTCAAGAATACCAAAAATCTAGGCAAAGAAAACATTTAGTTTTTCAAAAGATCCTTTATAATAAGAACTATTATCCTAGGACTACACAATTATGTCGTCATCTCCCTCCAAAAGTAGCTCAACTCCTGCTACCTCATCTACTTACACCAATAAAGGTGATCATTGCAAAAAAAAAAAACACAACATAACAAAAGTAAAAGGTAAGCTGATATGCAAAAGATTTATTGTAATTTATTTTCTTAATAAGTAATATGGACAAACTAGCAATTCAAACATATTAATATTCAAGCAACCTTAACAATGACTCTTCTAGACTCAATCATCCAAATAAAATACATTGAAGTCAAACTACTTGGAAGTTTTAACACTTGTGATAGATAGCATTCCCCCACAAAGCTTAATCTTTTACATGACCCTAGAACTACAAGTGTTCTATTATACCAAGACCTCTTGCTACTTAACTCCTAATCAATATTATTTTACATGAGTTTGAATGATTAATAGGTGTCATGATAACTTCCATTTATGAATCCTACTTCAATGCACACTTAAAGAAACACTTAATTCATAAGGATATTTCCCTCATGGAAATCCATTCATCCGCTTAATACATAACTTGACAGACCTCATACATTCATATCATCGACATACATTCATTTATATACATATACATCGATCATTCCATTCATTTATTCAATTAAAAGTGCATGATAAAAGTAGTCCAACTACCACCTAACGCAACTCAACCATAAGAGCCCCTATAAGAATGGCAATCAGCACTAGCTAAATGGCAACCAATGCAACTCAAACAGAGAAGCCTCTTGAAGAGTGACTCTCAACACATCTCAAACAAAGAAGCAATTGGTAGAATGGTGCCCAACACCAGCTAACACCTAATGCAGCTCAAACAAAGGAGCCACTGTAAGAGTGGCGCTCAACACAACTTATAGCATAGGAACCACTACAAAAGTGGTGCTTAATTCCATCTAAGTAGTGTCCAACGTAACTTAGAAGGGTACCTATTAAAAGAGTGAAACCCAACGCCATCTCAGTTCATAGAAAACCCCCATTTGGGTTTGATTTGTGTAATTTGACATTCCTTGAACCAATCCACAATATCAAACACTTCAAGGTTCCTAAAATTTTGTAATTCTTATCTCAACCAACATTAGATTGCTCAGGTCAAATCTCAGAGAGGAAATTTTCAAAGGATCAATTCATAGCTTTCACTAATATCAAAATTCAATGCATAAACCCAAATTTCACAATTGAACCATGTTATGGATTGATAAGTGTACCAAATCAAACAAGTAATAAAGTGGACAAGTCTAGATATCATTTTCCATAGAGACTGACATTGTTTAGAAAAACTATGATTATGTTACTAATTTAGGCAAAAAAACTTTGAATGATGAAAAAAAAATTATGATAATTCTAATATCTAAAATGAAGTTAAGTTGATGAAAGTACGTACTTATGTAGTAAAAACTTCATTAGGGTTAGATTTTATGCACCATAAGAGTGTATATTATCATAATTCTGGATTATCGTAAAGAGTTAGTTACGTCCAATCAAGTATATATTATCATAATTCTGAATTTGTCCACCTTTACGAGTACATCCTTGTTATCTTGACATCAAGTCCACCAATCCTCTTTGGTTCAAAAAGTGGCATCAAATTAATACTCGCTCCCAAAGTCCATATAGTGTTTCCCACATAGATTTGTGTTGTTTAGAAAAACTATAATTATTTACTAATTTAGGCAAAAAATTTTGAATAATGAAAAATAATAATTTTTATGAGAATAATTCTAAGATCTAGAATTCAATTAAGTTGATAAAAGTATCTGTGTAGTAAAAACTTCACAATGTTAGATTTCCTACACGAAATCAATATGAAAACTTTAAACAATATATCTGTATAATTCCTACTCTAGTATTCATACTACTATTTAACTAGTCCTAATGTCTTAGAGACAAGTCTAAACTTATTAATAAAAGCCCTAATGTCTTAGATTTTTTATTAAAAGTATGCATTAGGCATTAAGCTCAAATGTTTTGAATGACCAATTGATGAACTATATGTTTAGATGTACAATCAATTAGTTATTATATCCTAATCTAAGTTCCAACATCAGGAAATGAATAATGACGAATGCCTTCACTCTCCAGAATGAGTCTTCACCTTAAAAGAATTGAATTTTAACTATGTAAAGCCTTATATTTATAAATTTTCCATAATGCATAGTTAGTTGGACTAGGCCTCAAATTTATGCTTCATTTTATACTTGAAGTAACCAACTCTAGATAATTGATAAGTGACTTTGTTAATATATTCATCACTTTTCAGTAATTTCTACTTATATGCAAAATTATGAAACACATACTCATCTTTTCCAAATTATTAAATAAAGCATTAATTATCGAATAAAAGATAAAACACTTATCTTTTCTAAATTATCTAATAAAAGATTAATTATCTATTAAAAAGATAAAATTCTTATCTTTTCTAAAATTATTTAATAAACTCTTAATTATTTAAAAATAGATAATAAAAAAATATCAACAAAAGATAAAAATAACAAATAAAAAATATAATAATTGCCGATTATTGAACCACAGTACAGCAAAATACCACCCACAAGTTATACAATCCAATTTACCAATTCACAATTCAACTGCACAAATTATGATTTCTTACAGTTTTATCATATCACAGGTGTGTTATGTCACAGTTTCAAACATCAATATCAATCATCCACATTCTATCAATCACATCAACTAATTCACAATTACAAAATCAGTTTCAAACAATTAATCAAGAACAAAAAATTAGCTTCCTTCATCATTGTTCAAAATGCTCTGAGACAACTCAACACCCCAATATCACAAGATGTTATATTTATGCATAAAAACATCATGAACATTATAAAATCATACCATTATCATCATTTATCAATAGATATTCATAAAAAAGACAAAAACCTCACATGCAACCAAAATAAGGTCATGTGCGAACAAATTTTAGAAAAAAAAGGAAAATATAAAATAACAACTTACTCAAATTGAGATATTGATGGATTGAATTTTACAAGTTTATCATAAGGAACAATTCTATAATTTTCGATCTTCGAACAGATAAATAAGGAGTAAAATATTTTAGAGAAAATTTAAAAAATTCAAAAAATAATGTTTCTAGATAAATAAAATATTTTAAAATAATAAAATTCATTTGTAAAAGTTATATTTATACTTAAAAATTTTAATGTTAAAATAATCAATCTTGTTATTTTAAATATATTATCAATTTTAAAATATTATTTTTTTAAATCCTTAAAATTATCATATTATATGAAAATGTTTATTGAAAAATTTTGCATGACAAAATAGATATTTAAGGAAAATGATCAGTCCAGATTCTTTTTATTTTTTTTATTTTTACTTTATTGTGTCTTTAAAATACATTTATTTTGATATGTTAAAAAATATCTAATATATTTTAAAATGTCAGAATAAATATGCATGGTATATTTTAAAGTTGGATAGTAAATGCATAATAAAGATATAACATAAATAATACTAAAAGTTACAGTGAAAAGCTTAAATTTTTTTCCTTAATACTTAAAAAAGTTTATATATGAAAAATAATAACTATTAAAGAATAATGTAAACTATCAAAGTATTTCATATTTTTTATGAAAAAATTATAATGTTAATAATTAATTTAGCTTTCATTTAATAAAGAATAATATAAGTGATTTAATATTTTAATTTTATATTGTTTAGATTTTTTTCATAATATATATATATATATATATAAATTTTTATATTTTATAAGGTGTAATTTTTATTTTTAATTTAGTATGATTCTCTCGTATTGTGTATTATTTTTATTTTATTATTTTTTAATAAATTTTTATACGATGTTAAATAATCGATAAACATTGAAGTTCCAATTGATATATCAAAATTTATAACGATACATATCATAATTTTTGAAAAAAAAAAATACTGAAGTAATATTTCAAATCAACATTCTTATTTTGATATCCCGTAAATTTTTACATCCACTTTATATTTATTATTTTACCTTTTAATTTTTTCTATACAAACAAATATAAAAGTTCATTTTTAATGACTAAATTATTTCTAAAATCGAATTGCAAAGTGACGTATTTAGCGTAAAAAAACATTTTGTTCAGTGTTTTCTTGTTTACTACGTATGTCTTCAACCTACATCTGTTTTGATATATTAAAAGAAAAGTTTAATGTATTTTAAAACATTAATTAATATATATTTTTATTTAAAAGTAATAATACTATGACACATTTTTATATTAATTTGACATAAAATATAACAATAAAATGGTCATTAAAAATATAAACTTTTATACTTTTTAAGAAGAAATAGAATAAAAAATAAACAAAAATAATATAAAATAAATATAAAAAATTTAAGTGTGTTAAAAAAAATAAGTTTTCTTATTTTAAAATACAAACGTGACAAACACTCCAAATTTTTGTCCATGCGTATTTATTAGAAAATGATGAAAAAGAATTAATAATTGCATAATAATGGTTTCATAAAAGAAGCTTTAGCATGAGTGGAAAGTGTAAATAAAAGACGAGGTAGGAATGGAAATAAAAATAAATGTGGGGAGTGAAGAAAAAAATGGAAAGAAGTTGAGAGAGAGAAAAAGTGATGCTACCTACCCAGTTGAGCACAAACTTAATTGTAACTGCTCCTCCTTTCTCACCAACTCATCAATGTCTTCTTTCTGAGAAAATGAAGATCCCCAACTGAGTCACTCAATTGCACCTCTTCTTCTATTTTCTCTCTTTCTCTCTTCAAATCTCAAACATCAAATGGGTAGAACACCCTGCAAAGAAAAACAGCACCTTTTAAAAGGAGCATGGTCTAAGGAGGAAGATCAAATCCTCATTAATTATGTCAACCGTCATGGAGAAGGCAACTGGAGTTCTCTTCCTAAGGCAGCAGGTATTTCTTACAACAATTCAAGATATAGATTTTTTTGTTGTTTTTGTTGTTTGATCAGAATTTGAAGTGAAAGCTAACACATATCAGTTTGTATATCATTGAAATGAAACTGTAACAAAAGAAAATTGCAAGAAACAGTAAAGAAAACGTATACAGAATTTGATATAGATCGAATGTGTATTCTACAATAGAATTTCAAAAATATTTCATGTCTGAAAATCTGTGTTTTGTCTTGAATTCTCATTCTGAAAAACTCACTCAGAAGTTTCAGTGTTCCTCTTTATGCAGAAATGTATGTATGTGGAATTCTAATTAATGGATTGATTATTTGCACAGGCTTGCTTCGGTGTGGTAAAAGTTGCAGACTCAGATGGATGAATTACCTGAGACCCGACCTCAAGAAGGGGAACTTCACTCAAGAAGAGACTAATCTCATCATTCACCAGCATAGCTTACTAGGAAACAAGTATGAACACAAACCACGTAATTGTATATATGCATATTCATTGAAGTATCTCATTCACGTCATATAACTGAATGTCCACTGAATAATTGTTTAATTTTAGCAGTTCTACGAGTTATTGCCAAAAATAATTGTTTAAATAATTGCCAAAGCTTTTGGTGTGTGTATGAATTGTGTTCATTACTCTCTAATTTTAATTGAAGAAACAGTGTCAACCAAACAATGAACCATGCGTAGGGTTCTTCTGCTTTAAGTTTTGTGATGATGAGATAGATTTGAGATGGGTTGATGATGTTTTTTCGCATTTTATTATGGTTTCTCAGATGGGCACAGATAGCAGCATGTTTACCTGGAAGAACAGATAACGAGATAAAAAACTACTGGAACACCAAAATCAAGCGTAAGTTCTATGCCAATGGAATCGACCCTGTGACCCATAAACCACTCAACAAGGAAACCACTGACACAACAGACCTACCTGCTAATTCTCAAGTGTCTGAGGTTGCCACCACAAGTGAGATTAACAACAACAACAACAGCAGTTCCAGCTTCATTGGCAGCAACCAAATCCGCTATTTCAATGTTTTTCTCAATTCAAAGATGCAGATCAGAAGTGATGGTTACTCAACAGGTGATAAAGGTGAATGCTCTAACAACAGTAGTGGTGTTACCATAGAGGAAGCTCATCCTCAAATCAACTTGAACCTTTCCTTATCTCCACCACCAAAGCCCCAAGATTTTTGCGTGAACCCTGAAGGGCTGCAACCACAAGGGCAACAAGAAGAGCCAGCTTTGTCTGCAAGGAATGTTGATGGTGGTAAACGAGGTTTGTGTCTGTGGTGCAGTCTAGGGTTGCAAAGTAACCATGCTTGTGGCAGCAAAGATAAGGGTAACAATGATGATTGCTGAGGATCATCTCATGGGACAAAAACATGAACGTCTGAGGTTTACAACTGAAGGCCTTTACCTGTAGAATTCCAGAAACTTTAGAAATTTTCAGATGATTTATGTTTCATTGAATCAACTTGAAAATCTTCATTTTACATGTCGACTGAGAATGTCAACGTGACATACCAACCAACATGAACAGTAGGATCTTGGTGTAAAATTTTGGATTTGGTACTGTTTTATGAATTTTAATTATGAACAAGGTTTTCTGCTTTTCCTGAGATATTGATTTATGGTGAAGATAGAAAACCATCGTCGTTTTTATGTTTTAATCAACTCTAATGTTTTTAAATGGTACATTTTTAAGCATGTTATTTTTATTTGACATATGTTCAATTATGAAAGTGTTGCTAGCAAAGATCTACAATAAATTTCTCGTAGATTTTTTTTTTTTTTTGAGTTCTTGATTTATTTGTTCTTCTTCTGCACGAGTTCCTTATGAAAGAAAAGAAATTATATAAAAGGGAACAATTATGTTGTCCAACATATATACAAATTTTGTATGAATGTTTAATTTTCTTAGAATAATAGAATAAATTTTAACTTGAACATTTTGAATGTTTAATATTTGATCCTCATAGATTTGAGAATGAATAGGAACTTAGGTTTACAATTTGAACATTTTAAATTATGCTAAGTAGCCATTTTCTTCGTCAGAAAAGAAATGCATAAATAATAAAAGTATAAGATCTCATATTCTATCATCACACTTGTACTTTTCACATTGCATAAAACTTGTTAATCATTTGTGCATTTATATTATTTTGACATGCAAATATTGTTACTTCATTAAAAAAAATAGAAAAATAAAATGATTAAATATATTTTTACTCTAAACTTTAGATAAAATTATAATTTATTTTTCTTCTAAACTTTAATATCTCAAACTTTAAAAATAAATAAATATATTTTCTTAATCTAACTGTGTTAAATTATGTTAACGTGACAAACAATATTTCAAGTTAGTTTTGAATAATTTACATTTCTTTTACACATTTCAACTCAAATTTCATTCATTTTTTAAGTTTTGCAAGCAAAATGCATTAAAATTTGAAAAAAAAAATGATAGATTTCAATTTTACATCCAAGTTTAAAATTTTAAAAATATTTAACCTAAAATAAAATATTTTACTTAAAACACTAATCAAGACCTTCAACACCACTCAAATCAAACTTGTAATAAGTTAGAGACATATCTGACCCCCAGATTTAGATATGGTTTCAAACATTCTTTCAGCACACAGCGAAGATATATAAATTATTTTAGTGGAATGGTTACACGTTATCTATTAAACAAAGAAATAGCATAAATGACTGAGACAAAACTTTAATTCTAATTTTAAAACAACATGAAACTACATTAATGTTGTCCTTTTAAAGAAAAGTTATACATGTGTATATTAATTATTTAGACCTAGGATATAGTGTTATAGAAGGTCTTGCAAGCATAGACGATGGAGAATGCATGTGTCACGTCATATATCAGAAAAGAACTGAACTGGCTTGTGTTGTGCTGTGTGCGTTATGTGTGATAGCTGAAGCGAGAGAAGAAGAGTATGGTGGGGTCAGACCAGACCTGACATGGTCGCATGATGAATGGAAAGAGAAAGATACAGACAAAGAATAACTGCGACTTTGTTTCATAGTCAATCACAACTTTTTATTTCATTGCACTTACATGTAAAACTTCTTAGAACATAAACGTCAAAACAATCACATTTTAAGAAAGGATCCCGATATTTTAACAATGCTATTTTGACAACGCCTTTGACAACGTCACGTGTCGCGTTGTTATTGGTTGCTTTTGAAATTATTTTCTTAATATGAAAAATTGAAATGGAGTGGTTTTCCTAAAGTGCCCCTGGCTATTTTTGAATGCTCTGTCCAGAAGGGTTGGTTCTCTGTCGTAAGGATTTCATTTTGAAGATTTCGTTCTCTCTCCAACGCGCACTCTCTTCTCCCATTTCCATCTTTAGGGATTTCGTTCTCTGTCGTAGGGATTCCCTTTGTGGTTTGCGGTCTGCTTTATCGGGGCTCCGTGCAATGTTTGATTGAAGGTTGTTGTTCTTTCTTTGATTTTCTCGAAAGTGGTTTTTGTTTGAAGTTTGAACATGGTGGTTCTTTAAGTTGTCCATTTCTAGTGTTTTATTTAGTTTATAAATGTGATTTGTATAACAGTAATTTCTGCATCGTAGAGATTTCTTATTGAAATTCACGTGTTCGATATTTGAAGTCATGGGTTCCTCTGGTGATAACGGTTCTTCAAACAAGGTATGCCCTTTTTCGTGGTGACTTTATCGCTTTGTGGTTTTGGATCATGATATTAGTTGTTTATGGTGAAGATTTTTTTGTTGGTTATTTGTTTTAAAAAAGGAATGTTTATGTTGTTTGTTGCAGTTATTTGTGCGTCATTCAATGAAAACCAATTTTGTTGTTGGTTTGAATGCGATATTGACTGAGGAGCAGAAGGATGTTATTTCGAAGACGCCATTTGCATGGTTTTTAGAATTGCAGGATAATTTGAAGATTGTAGGAATATTTTGAGTGATTTACTGATTAGATGGGTCGAGGAGAGAGGTGGTTTTAAATTTGGAGATAAAATTGTTGAATTCAAGGAAGAGGATGTGAGCTTAGCCTTAGGTTTGGGTTTAGTTGGNGATGAAATTAACTTGAATGCCAAATTGACTTCACCATGTCTATTACTGAAATTCTTTGGTACAGAAAAAGGAAAAGGAAAAGGAAGATTTGAACTTGATNTGATATATAATTTTGTGTTGGAAAATCACAAAANCTTGGCTTGTATGGATGTATGTAGCCTTTACCTTTTTGTTGGAATAAGTGAGGTATTGTTACCTTGTCGTAGTAGAATAGTAAACCCAAAATTGTTTGAAATTGTTAATACGACAAGTGATCTGAGTCGTTTATGTTGGTGTCGTTTTGTTTATCAATATCTACTTAGTAGTTTTAGCAAAGCTTTTGTTGCCTGGAAAGGAGGAAAAGGTGCAAGTACTGTCTATGTTGATGGATGAGTGTATGTGTTTAAGGTAAATTTGTTGCATGCTATGTTTGGTGGAAGTTACTTCAAATCACCGATATTGACTTGATTGATGTAACTCAGGTTTGGTTCTGTGATCGTTTCCTTCCTTCAAATTCGGTTGTCCACAAATTCCCAAGAATTTTGCATTGGATGAGTGTCAATGTAGGGGACAATTTTGTCAAAGCTGCAATGGACACGGGTGTGGTATGTATTTGTTCAATGTTTTATTCATTTTTGAATGAATTGGATGGTTTAATACAACGCAATGGTCGTAATTGTCATTCATTTGCAGATGCTTGATGAGTATGGCAAATCAAGGAAAGAAATTGTTGTCTCATGTTCGAAAGCATCAATAGATGAAGAGAACAATGGTGATGGTTTAGATGATCTCTTACATGAACAAGATGTGCTTATTGAAGAACTAGAACAAGAGTTATTTGCTTTGAAGGGTGAGCTGCTTGACGACGTAAATACAGATGAAGTTGCTTTAGGCGCAACAGTTATAGAACAAGAATTTTTCAATGATTTTGGAACTAAGGGAAGAGATAACTGCAATGAAAGCGATAAGAAGGAACCACAACGTCGAAAGCGTTTCAAGAGCATAGCCTGTAGAACTCCCTACACTGGTTACAGTCCAAATCTTGGTTGACATCTACAGTCCCTCGTTGTCAAGAGTTGACCCATTATTTCACTTACATAGCTGAAAAAATAAGAATAGTTTATCATGTACGAAATATAATTATACATTAATAACATAAAGAGTTTAATACTATGTTACCTTACTACAATATCTTTTCGAGTAACACACTGGTACAACTTCTCCAAATCAACCTTTGCGATTAGATCGGCAGAAATAGTACTCAAAGGCTCTACAACCAAAGCTTGTACAACTGGAATTAATTAATCAGCGTCGTCATCATCACCACCAATGTCAACGAAAGCTGGTGGATCCCGTGGGGGTAATTCCTCATCAACATCTTCATCTGCTTCATGAAGAGGTTCCTCAATTGCACGTGCTTCATCAACAGCTGCTGCAGGTGCAGCTGCTTCAGGTGCAGCTGCTTCATCAACAGGTGCTGCAGGTGCAGCTGCTTCATCAACAGCTGCTGTAGTTGCAGCAGATCCATCAACAGCTGCTTCACTTGCAGCATATCCATCAACACCTGCTTCACTTGCAGCAGATCCATCAACAGCTGCTGCAGTTGCAGCATCTTCATCAACAGGTGCTGCAGTTGTTTCTTCTTCATGTGCAGCTGTTTCACCAAAACCTGCTTCATCAGCAACTCCTTCATCAACAGGTCCTGCAGTTGTTTCTTGTTCATGTCCAGCTGTTTCACCAAAAGCTGCTTCATCAGCAACTCCTTCATCAACAGGTGCTGCAGTTGTTTCTTGTTCATGTCCAGTTGTTTCACCAAAAGCTGCTTCATCAGCAACTCCTTCATCAACACCTCCTCTGTCTGCAACTGTATCATCAACAGTTGCTTCCTCGAGACCTCCTTCATTCCCCTCACCCACAACATCAACACCAGCTTCCTCAACGGGAATATTTAGGTCAATCCTTGCTCTCTTTCTTCGTTCACTTAACGCCTTCCTTATAGCAACAATTTCATCTTTAAGACTTCTTATTTTCTGGTTGTTTTTTCTAACTTTTTCCAATCGTCCANCACGTGGAGNTTGACAANTATTTTCACCTTTTTCAGGTTCTTCTGCAGTCCTCGCCAACGCATCCATATTGAATGCCCTACGGACGATGGGATCCTCTCGTTCAACGGATCGAATGTACCAATCAAAGTGTACCTATCACAATGATAATTAATAATTAATTACCTCAATCGAATTACAAAAATTAAATAATCTTTCTACTTGAAATACTTACTCACCTCCCCTTGCCTAAACAAAAGATCTATTTCTTCGGTCCGATAACTTACGGAACAAAATCCCATCAGTCGCGGAAATACCCTGCAAGATGGGTGAGAATGCAAACNTAGGCGTTCGTACACCCATAGCTAAAATGAAAGCAACCAAAGTTGTCAAAGATCTTCTTCCAATTATTTCCTTTTAATGAATCACATTAAACAACAAACAATAGCACTGAATCATACCTGCAACACAACAACACTGCCACTAATGCTGACAGAATCGGCAATCTTTCCAGTCAGTAATTTCTTATTACATCTGTTCAGGCTATGTACGAGATACGTATGTATAGCACCACTCCAATCATAATTACACAAACTATCTAAATCATCTAGCACTACACAAGGCATGTTAGAAACATGCCTTGAGTTCCTAGC
>NC_028357.1:55107299-55127571 GCF_000741045.1 Vigna radiata var. radiata | reverse complement strand
CATCCACATTTTTCCTTGGTAATCGCTTACAACCTTCCTGTAAGCGATTACACATGGTCACAGGGCAAATTCCCAAGTCTTCCTCACACAACATCAACATTTTTCCTTGGTAATCGCTTACAGCCTTCCTGTAAGCGATTAAACATGATCATAACATTCATCATCTGACTCTTGCTCATAACATTACATCCCAACACAACCCACTCCTTCAAACCATGGAAACATCCCTCGTACAACAAAAATATTCATAACACAACATTCATAAACACAATCATATGTCATCCACCCTGCACTACGACTACGACACTATCAAACAATAATCAATCATAACATTATTTCAACATGAACTGTATAGCCTTTGCATGTCAACAACTTCCATCGAAAAAAACTTCTAACACATGCAAGGGGAAAAAAAACGATTACAATGCAGAAGAGATGGACTATGACCCAAATAAACTAACCTTTGCAGAAGAGATGACAATGCTCGCCCCTTTACACACTTCCTCCAAACCCTTCAGTGCCCACGATTCCAAAACGTAAAACCCTAAACAGAGAGTGTGCTTTCGTGAAGCTTTCGTGAACGTAAAACCCTTCAGTGCCCACGATTGAATACAGACAGTGATGGTTTCGTGAAGTTTTCCTGAAGACGCCAACTATTCAGATTGCAATGAAACAGAGAGTGTGCTTTCGTGGAGAGAGTGGTTTCGTGGAGAGAGTTACGTTTGTCGTGGAGAGAGAGGGTTTCCTAGGCGCGAATGAATTAATTTCGACCAAGTCCTTTTCCGCAAATGCCCTTCGCTTCAGCTATTTTCTTTTTTAAAAATACATTTCAAACAGCCAATCAGACGTTGCCATTTGTGGTTGTCAAAAACGTTGTCAAATGGGGTTGTCAAAGTAACATTTTCCTTTAAGAAAAGATAATGATACTGTCACAATATTTTTCATAATATTTTAACAATATTTATGTATTGTTTTATTATTGGTCTATAATAGTTTTTAGGATTATTATTATTAATTGTAAAATAATTTTGGATCAATTACAGAATAATATATAAATAATGTTAGAATGTTATAAAAAAAATGTTATTAAAGTATTATTTATTTATTTGAGTGATTTGATGAAGAGTAATTGAGATAATTTAAGAGAACTTAATGATAAATTTTGTTGTTTATTTAAATAGATTTGGAAGTAAGTGAACGTGAATTTAGAAGTAAATTTTTTTAATCTATCACATAAATTAAATCTTACACTAATTTACAAATTTTACCTTTAAATCTATTCTCGCTTAATTTCAAATCTATTCAAATAAAAAAAAATTACCTTCAAATCTCTTCGATTATTCTCTTTTAAATCTATTCAAATAAATAAAACCTTAAAAAAAATATTAAAAAACCTCGTACTCGCAAACTGCTGTGGTCATTCTGAAATATCATATTAACTGGCGGCCCTTTTGTTATTATAATTTTATGTGATGTGATGTTAGGTGTTAGATGTTGCAATTTCCAAGATGAGAATCCAAACAAAAACATTAGTAACTACAAATAAATATAATTATAACTATGTCATCATGAGCATTAAATACTATTTATGGTTTTATTAAAATGAATTAAATAGATAGTAAACTTAAACAGTGATGATTGCATTGAAACCAAAGCAAAATAAGAATTATATGAACTTTTTTTCTAACTTTTTATATGTAAAAGGATTTGAAATTACATTCTTCTATGCCACGTCAAGTATTTTCTGAGAACATACAAAATAGATAAAAATTATAAATGGTTATTCAATTATATATAATTAACTCATTATATTTATAAAATTTCCATGAAATATCACCTTAGCCTTTAATTCTAATAATTGTCATATTATTTCTATAATTTTTTTCTGAATCACATCATTTGTAATATCTAATAGAAAATCAATTTACCCACATGAGTGAACTGTATTTTTATTTCTAATGTACCGAATATTAACATTGAATTCTACAAACATCTTATCTTATTTTTTATACAACCATTTTAAAACAATAAAATTATTAAAATAAAACATTTTCTTATAAATATTTAGAAATATATATCATATATTAATATATATTAATACAATCATACAAAATAAAACTATAAAGATATCTTTTATATATATATATATATATATATATATATAAATAAATAAATAAAAGCATGATTTTATTACAAAACTATATTTAATATGATCTAATAATATTAGTCAATCGTTTAAACCGTTGATTTCTAAATTACAAAATCACTAAAACTCACAAAGATTAAATCACTAGAACTCATAATGACATAATCATTAAAACTCACAATGATTAAATCACTCATAATTCTTCCAACGAAAAATCGTCACGTTTAACGACAACTAAGTCAGTGGTTCACTGATCTTTCAGAAATTTTCAGATGATTTATGTTTCACTGAATCAACTTGAAAATCTTCATTTTACATGTCGACTGAGAATGTCAATGTGACAGGCCAACCAACATGAACAATAGGATCTTGGTGTAAAATTTTGGATTTGGTACTGTTTTATGAATGTTAATTATGAACAAGGTTTTCTGATTTTCCTGAGACAATGACTATTTAGTTGTTGATGGTGAAGATAGAAAACCATCTTCGTTTTAATGTTTTAATCAACTCTAATGTTTTTAAATGGTACATTTTTAAACATGTTATTTTTATTTGACATATGTTCAATTATGAAAGTGTTGCTAGCAAAGATCTACAATGAATTTCTCGTAGATTTTTTTTTTTTGAGTTCTTGATTTATTTGTTCTTCTTCTGAGTTCCTTTTTTATGAAAAAAAAAATTATATAAATGGGAACAATTAGGTTGTCAAATATATATACAAATTTTGTATGAATTCTTTTGTATGAATGTTTAACTTTCTTAAAATAAAGTTGGAATAAATTTTAACTTGAACATTTTGAATGTTTAATATTTGATCCTCATAAATTGAGAATGAATAGGAACTTATTAGGTTTACAATTTGAACATTTTAAATTATGCTAAGTAGCCATTTTCTCCGTCAGCAAAAGAAAATGCATAAATACTATAAGATGTCATGTTCTATGTACTTTTCATATTGCATAAAACTTGTTAATCATTTGTGCATTTATATTATTTTGACATGCAAATATTGTTACTTCATTAAAACAATAGAAAAATAAAATGATTAAATATATTTTTTACTCTAAACTTTAAATAAAATTATAATTTATTTTTCTTCTAAACTTTAATATCTCAAAATTTAAAAGTAAATAAATATATTTTCTTAATCTAACTGTGTTAAATTATGTTAACGTGACAAACAATATTTCAAGTTAGTTTTGAATAATTTACATTTTTTTTTACACATTTCAATTCAAATTTCATTCGTTTTTTAAGTTTTGCAAGAAAAATGCATTAAAATTTGAAAAAGAAAATGATAGATTTCAATTTTACATCCAATTTTACATTCTTTCAGTTCACTGCGAAGATATATAAATTATTTTAGTGGAATGGTTACACGTTTATGTATTAAACAAAGAAATAGCATAAATGATTGAGACAAAACTTTAATTCTAATTTTAAAACAACATGAAACTACATTAATGTTGTCCTTTTAAAGAAAAGTTATACATGTGTATATTGATCATTTACACCTAAGATATATTGATATAGAAGGAGATTGCATGTGTCACGTCATATATCAGAACTGAACTGGCTTGTCTTTTGCTGTGTGCGTTATGTGTGATAGCTGAAGACAGAGAAGAAGAGTGTGGTGGGGTCAGACCAGACCTGACAAATAATAGAAAAACGTTTCTTCCACAACGAATTTTTGACAACAATTTGACAACGACACGTGTCGTTGTCTCATTTGTTGTTTTAAATGAAATTTTATTAGTTCTGAAATGAAATCAGATGGGCATTTTTGGCAGATGGAAATGCTGAAACTTGTGGCACCTTCGACTTACGAAAGTGTCTCGTATATTCTAACTCTCCTTCATCTTTGTTAGTGGGGTCTCTCAATCTCGTCGAAGCTATTTTTCTCGGTCAAGGTTTTCCAATCTCGCAAGGAGTATCGCAGCACTGAAGTTTGGCAAAAGTGCTTTGCCACTTTAGAAAATTACGAAACACTGTGGTCTCTTTGTATTTGTCTGCATACGCTTTGTCTCTCTCTCATAGTCCTAACAAAAGAGAAACCCTTCAAATCTATCTAACCTTTGTGTCTGACTCACTGTAGGTCGTTGTTTGTAGGTACTGTGTGTAGGTGTGTCCGCATTGAAGTGTTGCGAGTAAGTGTTGATAGGAACAATTCAAAGGAGACATTTTTTGCTGTGAGCGTGGTTATTGCGAAGGTATTTTATATGTCTTTATTTTCGCTTTGGTTTGTTGGATATTTTTTGGTGGGTTTTTTTTGTTTCTGTCGTGTTTAGGGTTTTAATGTTTTTCCACTTTTTTATGTGAGTTGGTGATTGAGTTAAACTATGTTGTATTTCTTATACTTATGATGTTATTCGAGTAGGTTTTGGTATTTTATTTCATTGTTTCGATCCAGATGTTGCTTTATTTGTCTTTTACATTAAGTTAGCATTTCCTCTAACTAGTTCATTTTCCTTTATTATGATGTAGGGTAGTGGTTTCTTTCCTAATTCACTGAGGACATTAGTTTAATTGTAAGACCAAATGGAGTCTTCTAAAAGCAAAGTAAGTACAGTTTAGTCATTTCTGATTTTTATGTTATTTTGGAGCAATAAATTGAATGTTGTTAATTTGTACTGTTTTACAGAGGCAATGTCGAGCTTGGATGAAATCATCCTATGTTGTGCACATGAATTCTTTACTACAATCGAGGCATGAGAGGCGCATACAGGAAACTCCTTTTAAATGGTTGTTAGAAATTGTAGATCCTATAGAGTTGAACATGAGATTGATGAAACAAATGGTTCGTAGATGGGTTCCCCACCATCAATCATTTAGAGTTAGGCAAGAGTTGCTTCCTTTTAATGTGGTGGACGTTGTCATGACATTTGGGTTTGCAGTAGGCGGTTTGGAGGTTCCTTTTGATGAGTCAATTGTAGGTAAAGTTGGTGAACTGTTTAATTCAACGACAATTAAATTGAAAGTTATGATAAACATTTTTTATAACATTGTTGTTAACGAAGATCTTGATGTAGATGTTGTATGTCGTTTGTATATATTGGTTTGTTTTGTGGTGTTTTTTTTCCTAGAAAGGCTAAGTGTGTTACAAACATCCCTTGTCTAGTGTTAGATGATTTGGATACTTTGTGTAATTATGATTGGAGTACTGCCATACATACATATCTTGTACGCAGTCTACATAAATGCAATAAGAAAATATTGACTGGAGTGATTGAGGATTCTTTAAGCATAAGTGGGGCTTTTGTTGTTTTGCAGGTATGATTAATTTTTACTGCTTGTGGTATTTTTAGCCAATACATTAAGTGAATTGATTGTAATAAGTTTCTTCATGAATTTTTTTTGCTATCGTTATAACTTTGGGTGTATGAATGCCTTTGTTTGCATGGAGATACTTCTCTCAAGGTATTTCCGCGGCTTCTGCGATTTCGTTTGTTACATTATGACACTAATGAAATAGATGGTTTGTTGAAGAAAGGAGAGGTAAATAATTTGTTGAACATAAAATATTTATGTACTTTTCTGAATTGTAGAGTTGTTGCTTGAATGAGGTAATTAATTTTGACTTTGATAGGTACAATTTGAATGGTACCTTTCACCCAGTGATCAGCAGAATCCCATCATCCGTGCTGCATTGAATATGGATGCAGTGGGAAGGAGTGAAGAAGCAGCTGAAAAAGGTGATGATAGTTTTGAATCTGCAGTTGCTGCAAGAGTGGAAAAAATAAGAAGAAACAACGAGAAAATAAGAACTCTAAAGGATGAGATTGCTGCTTTAAGGAAGCAAATTAGTGATGGAAGAAAGACTGTAATTGTTGATGGAGACGGGACTGAAGAAGCTGCAGGTGACGCACCTGAGGAAGCTGCACATGATGAAGCTGCAGTTGATGCACCTGAAGAAGCTAAAGGTGAAGAAGGTGCACATTAAGAAGCTGCACCTGAAAAAGCTGCACCTGAAGAAGCTGCAACTGAAGAAGGTGCACCTCAAGAAGGTGCACATGAAGAAGGTGCAGATGAAGAACTTGGTGATGAAGAACCCGTAGAGCATCCACCACTTTTCATTGACATGGGTGATGACAAAGAGGATGAAGTAAATTCCCATGTTGAACCGATAGTCGTAGAGCCTTTGGATACTTTTGTTGGTGATCCAAGAGCAACTGTTGATTTGTTTCAGTTGCATTACTTGGTGACGCGAAAAGGCAATGTACAGAGGTAACATCAGATGAATTATTTATTTTATTACTGCATAATGATATGTAGGTAGCTGACATAATATTGTGAATTTTTCAGCTATGTTTGTGAAATAATGGGTCAATTGCTAACCACGAAGGATTGTACCTCTTTAGGGCCCAGAGAATATGTAGACAACATGGTAATTATAGAATTGACTTTTGTTAATGTTGTTGTTAATGTGATAGTTGAATAAGTTGATGTTTAAGTTGATGTTAAAGTTGAATAAGTTGATGTTACATGTTGTCTATTGTTTTGTAGGTTATAATTTTTGCAGCAACCGTGTTCATGTATTTTGAGAAAAGGTCGATTGGATTCATAAAGAGGATGATATTCAGTCCAATGTTTGCGGTAATAGCTGTAATTACAGTTTGTTTTTTTTTTTTTTTGTATGGTATATTGCTATATGGCCAGTGTTGTTTATTGATTAAGTTTGTTGTTTTCTGAACGACAATAAGAAAAGAATTGCCAACAGACATGTGTGGCAAGTTAATGATTACCAGCCTTATTTCCGAAACGATCTAGTACGAATGCAAGATTTGTTGTCTGCTGATTGGGTGAGAATGATGTAATTGTTTATTAGGTAGTAGTTGATTTTATTGGTTGTTTTTATTTTGACTTATTCCAAACATTTTGTAGGTGTTCATCCCAGTTGTAAGTGGTGGTCACTGGTGGTGCTATGCACTGCAGGTCTGCACTATGAAGTTTTTTGTGATTGACTCATTGGAGAAAGGAATCAGAAGACGTGCTAGGATTGACAGAAGCATTGTATGTTTTAGAATTGATGTTGAGTGGTCAGCCATTAAATTGTTGTTATTTTGAACTTGTTTTCGTTATTTGTCTACATTACAGGCTAAAAATATTCAACAGTTTTGGGGTAAGCTATCGAATACATATGAAGATTCTAAGATTGATTTCAATGTTCATGAAGCGAAAATTCCAGTCCAACCTAACACGTCAGTGTATATTATGATTATTCTTAAATTTTTTGTGTTTTTATTAAAAGAAATAATGTATGTATTTTGTTTTTGTGTACAGATACGATTGTGGTGTTATCATGATGAAAGTATTTGAAATGTGGGATGGAGAGGACAAATATGATGGCAAAAGCATGCCTAACTATACTAATGTAGGTAAATGACTGAATTTGTAAATATAACATTATATATTTAGATTTATTCTAAAGTTATTTGTTTGTTCATTTCAGGAAGAATTGTCTGAGTTTAGAAAGAAGTATATATGGGACTGGATCCTAAACGATGACAACGTTCGAAGATTTTCAATTCTGAAGCTTTTAGGATTACTACACCAAATGTGAGATGTGTTGTTGGTTTACATTGTTATTGTATAGAACATGAATAGACAATGTAATTATTTAGAGTATTGAAAATTCTGACAGATTTTTGGAGTTTTATAGCAAATTACAAAAGCTTATTTTTTGTTCAATGTAATGAATTATTGTATTTAATTTTTTGAATCAATTGTACATAGATATATGAAATGAAATCAATACAGTTAAAGTAACGTTCATGAATTATTATTGAAGATGATTTGATGTCTGTGTAATTGATTGCAATCAGGCTGTAATAGGTTAGCAGTGCATTTGTAAGCGATTACAAACAAGCTGTAATCGCTTACAGGTGCCTCTGTACCAAAAGTGCATCGCTGCTCCTGCCTCTGTTAGAGGGGGCTCCCCAGTGTGTGGTGGGTACTCACTTGGTCAGAAATTTAAGTGCATGTGTGAGGAAGAGGGATTTTGTGACTTATGTGACTATGTAAGCGATTACAGTCAATATGTAATCGCTTACAGGTGCCTTTGTACCAAAAGTGTAACGTTGTTCCCTGCCTCTTTTAGAGGGGGCTCCCTAGTGTGTGGTGGGTACTCACTTGGTCATAATTTAAGTTAAGAATTTCATATTAATGGTTGTTTTTGAGGACCAACAAAAAGTTCTGTGTTTATTAGGGTATTTGACCCAATTGCATGTGTGAGGAAGATGGATTTTGTGACTTATGTGAGTGTGTAAGCGATTACAGTCAGGCTGTAATCGCTTACAGGTGCCTCTGTACCAAAAGTGCATTGTTGCTCCCTGCTTCTGTTAGAGAGGACTCCCCAGTGTGTGATGGGTACTCACTTGGTCAGAAATTAAAGTGCATGTGTGAGGAAGAGGGATTTTGTGACTTATGTGACTGCTTAAGCGATTACAGACAGGTTGGACAGGCTGTAATCGCTTACCAAGGCCTCTGTACCAAAAGTCCAACGCTGCTCCCTCCCTCTGGGAGAGGGGGCTCCCCAATGTATGGAAGGTGACTTGGTGAGAATTTAAGTTATGAATTTGAGATTAATAGTTGTTTTTGGTGGACCAAAAAGTGGTTAGGAGTTTGCTATGGTTTTCCATCCAGTTGCTTGTGTGAGGAAGAGGGATTTTGTGACTTATGTGACTGTGTAAGCAATTACAGTCAATTAGTATATCATTAATTAATTTATTTTTTTTTCAAACTGAAATGTATGCAACATCTTCTTTGTCAATTTTCAAGCAGAAATCACTCTCTAATCCGTCAAAACAAGATTTGCACAATTTAACAACATTAACACAATATTGGCTTCTTTGAAATTTTTAAAGTTTTGATATCTCTCAATACCACATTTCGTCCGGATTAATTTTCTTTAGCTTTCTTGCATTTTGTCACATGTTTTAGTATTTATTTACTTATTTTATTTTTTATTTTCTTTATTTTTTATTTATTTACTTTATCTTATTTTATCTTTTTTTATATTTATTATTTTATCCTTATTTTACTTTTCCTCTTATAATTTCTTTTTTTAATTTTCGTTTTTATTTTCATTTTTATCTTTTATTTTTCTTTATTTCTTTATTTTATTTATTTATTTATTTTTTGTTTTTGTTTAATATGATTAGTAAAAAAAAGAAAAAGATATAAAATTCTATTTTGTCTTTTTTCGAAAAAAAAAGAAAAGAAAAAAAGAAAATAAAAAAAATGAGAAAAAAACAACAAAAGAGATTTTGGTTTGGAGGGGCTGCTGGTACAGCATGCAGAGGATGTGGTGGATTGGTTTTGGCAGGCACGGTTTTGATTTGCAAAAGAAAAATTGGCAGAGACAAAAAAACGGTTAAAGGAATCACAATGGAGAGAGGAATGGGCACGTCATCCAGCGGGTTGAAAAGGTATTAGCCATCGAGAGAAAAGGGAACAACAAAAAAAAAGACGTCTGGAGTTAAAAGAAGAGTCTTCAGGGGAGAAAGGGCAGAGCACAGAGTGAGGATTCCATTGAAAACAAAAGGGAAGAGGAGAAGGAACGCTTGCACAAAGGGGAGAAAGAGGTCGTCGGAGTTGACCAGGACAAGCGGAACTCCTAGAGGTATGTTTTTTCCTTCGTATCTGTTCCAGAGAGCTGGTTGCATCGTGGGAAGCTTTTGTGAAATATTGATGATTGGTACTGCTCTGTATGAATGTGTAAATATGATGTTGTAGTGTATGCGTTTTTCTTACTCCATCACCCAAGTACTTAACAGCTATTAGCCATCCCCGGGTCCCTCTTCATCACCCAAAATCATAGGATGGTTTCAAGGCACGGGTCCGCCGTCAATATCTTCATCTTCATCCTACTTGTTATACCCTGTTCATAGTTCCCCTGTTACACATAAACAAGCAAAGAACCAAGAACCAGCCAATATTCCAACCCCATTTCCCTCACCCAACTTGTTCTTCGACGATGCATCAAACACACTAAGACACACGCACAACGCCAAACATACACAGAACAACATCTTCATCATTGTCATTCGAACCTACAAAGTGAAACAACAGAAAACAGAGAACCCATTCTCATCTCCATAAACCCCTACATCGCAACCAGAGCGTCATTGCCACCATCACACCAACAACCAACAACCATTCCACCATTGTTGTATGACCAGCAACCACAAACCAGATGATAAAATCATGTCCCCCAATACGCCCCATCTGCATCAATACGCACAACATCACAAAACCAATCACCAAGAACAAAGGTCAATTCCCAGCACCCACACAAGCTCATATTCTACCTACACTAAACCAAAACGAAAACTTGCTTCTGTACCGTCCACTATCGCTTTCGACCACTCAATACCAATCTCTCTTTTCATTCACTCTTATCCAACCTACAAAGAAGCAGAACAGAAGAGGGGAATGTCCTCGCTCGCAAGTGCGAAGGGGAGAAGAGGAGAATCCAGTGTGATCCTCGAGGTTTTTGGTCGCGAGGAAGAAGGGCTTTTGCGGATGGCGCCGGCGGCAGCAGATTTTCGTCACCGGCAGCGATTCTGGTGGTACCCGTCGTCGCCAGCGACGACAAGACTGAAGGAGTTGGTAGTGTGGTGTTTGGTTTCGAAGAGGTGGTGGTGGCGGCGATTGGACGTCTTACGATCGCCTCCTTCCTACGCGTCGAGAGGAGCTGGTAAATACTGGGCATCATGGCCGGCGGTAGTCGCCGGTGGCGATTTCGTGGGGGCTGTGGCTGTCGGAGTGGTGCGGTGGCGCGCAAACCCCCAAACCCTAGGCCGACGCGAGCGGAAGGAGAGAGAGTGAGGTCGTTGTGGCCTGCGTTGGCCGGTAATGGTGGCGAGGACGTCGGCGTTGCCTTGGCTGGCCGGATGGGAACGGCGACCGATCGATTCGGGTGGTGGCAAAGGAACCCAATCCTGGGCAGTTGCGATTGGGAGTGAGAAAGAGAGAGAGACCTAAGGTGGCTGCAAATGCAAATGAGGTGAATGAGGGGAGGAGTTTCGACCCCTTGGAGCTTCTAGGTTAGGAGAGTGTGGGTTTGGATGCTTGGCCCAACCGAATAATAACAAAAAAAACAACACTTTCCTCTCGCACCCCCGTTCCTCATCTTTGCAGCCCCTTTTATTTTCTGCTTGGGCCAGGTTCATGGGCCAGTCCCATCCTCACACCCCATTCTCCAATCCGCACACCCCATCTTTCATTCTGCACCCCGGTTTCTGATAAGCTACATCCCTCTGCACTTGGGCTTTGGCCCAGTCTGGTTGTAAGAGCCAAATTTGGTTTGCAGCCCCCTTGTTTCGTTTTCACACCCTCTTTTCCACTTGGGCTTAGGCCCAATCTGTTTATAAAGGGAAAAATAGCTTAGACACCCCTTCTCTTATTTAAGCACCTCCACACATTTTGTTATTTACTTATCATTATTTATTTATTTATCTTTTTTTATTTATTTTATTTTATTTTTTATCTTTCCTTTTGTTTTCATTCTAAATATTTATCTACCTTTTTTTTAATATACTTTTAAAAACAATAAAAATGTGTTTAAAGGGTTCAGCGCTTGTGTGATCGCACGCATCCTCCTTGTACGGGACACTTTTTCTTCTTCTTTTATAAAAAAATCAAAAATATATTTTAAGGGGTCTAGCACATGTGTGATCGCATTGTCCTTGTGCTAGAAAACCCTTTTCTTTTCTATAAATAAAAATTAAAAAATATATTTTAAGGATTCTAGCGCATGTGTGATCTCACGCATCGTCCTTGTGATAGAAGACCTTTTCTTTTTCTTACATAAAAATTACAAAAATACCAAAACATCCTTTTTCAAACAAACAATCAACCTTTCAGCCAGAACTACGTGATCATTGATTCTCCATCCAAAGTGGAGATACGTAGGAAACAATTCCTCAAACAAATTTCTCAAACAATTTTTCCAAACGGTTTCAAAGAACTACGTAACCCTATATTCTCATATGTAGGAGCAAGGTCAATCCTTGTCGGGCACAAAAAACGCAAAAAAATATTTTGTTTTCTTTAGAGTTTTATTTTAGTGGAAATTAAACATTTTGCAAACCACATCAAATTTGCGTATTTAGTTAAAGGTATTGCCTTAGGGCAGGCGTTGTGGGGGTGCTAACACCTTCCCCACACGTAACCGACTCCCGAACCCAATCTTTGGTTTTCGTGGACCGTGCTTTATCATTTTATGGTTTTTCCGTAGTTTTCCAGAATAAACTATGGTGGCGACTCCAAAATCTCTTTTTTTCAAACTCGTTTCTTTTTTGGATCATCATCCCGTCGCGATTTTCCGGTTGTAACAATGTCCCTTCTAATTTTTAACTTTGGTATAACTCATGTTATGTTTATATTTAATAATAAAAAAAAAGAAGGTTTAATAGGTTCAGAGGTCCCTATTTTTGCGAGTTTATTCCAATTGGGTCCTCATATTCTGAAAGTTCTCAATTGGGTCCCTATTTTTTTTTTTTAATAAAATAGAGTCAATAATGTCCTTGCCGTTAATTATTGTAGACGGCGTTAACTTTCTTACCATGTGGCATGCTGAGGTGTCTTTTACTCAGAGTATGAGATTACTACGTGAATATTTATATTGTTTTAAATTTTAAAACATGGTAATCTGATTAATGAGTGTGTTTTATTTAGGAAAAACACATTAAAAATTAGGAATTAGTGACTTGAAAATTGGAGGTTTCTTCTCTGAGTTTCTTCTTGTAGGTTGGGGTTTCTTCTCTGAGTTTCTTAATTTGAGTAATGAAATAAGCTAAATTTGAGGAATCATTTTCACCCCAACTATCATGTTGCTTTTTAAAAATTGGTAACAATAATAAGTTTCATATTCTTATTATTATTATTTTTTTCATCTTGTTCTTTGAGGAAGTAGAGGTTAATATGTAGAGACATAATAATATAGTTCTTTGGTTGAGAAAAAATATAGTTAGTACAGTTTTAACATTTCGCTTAAAGGATGGATTTATTTATTAGAGAAGAAACATTAAAAGTTGTGTTTAACAATCATAAAGTAGCTTTTGCATTTTTAAAAGTATTTAAACAACAACATAATTACTAGAATATTTTTTATTTTTAATTTATAACTAATATTATTATTCTCCTCTAAAGAGCATTGAGTCATACCTCCTACATAATCACTCCTTATTTTGTGTCTTAAAGATTTATTTATTAGTACTTTATATATTCTATGATTGTTTTCATATTTTTTTCAATGATATTTAATACATTTATATGATGTGTTATGAAAAAGAAATGAATAGTTTGATTTGATAAAATGCATTACAGAATTTAAAACTGATACGTGATCACACTACTCCGATTATACCAAAGCAGTAACAAAAGAATATATAAATTACTGTAAGCATTTCCATACCAAAGCAGTAACAAAAGAATATAGAAATTAGTGTAAGCATTTCCATGTCACTGATATTTATATATTTCATAGGCGATGAATCAACAATATTTTTGCATTATAATATTTCATTGTCATATGGTCATAAGAAAAACATTAAGGGTGAACGACATGGTACCCGGCAGATAAGGCCTTTCTTGATGCTACTTCTATATTTTTTTATGGATTAATTCATGTCTATTGTTCCTTTTTGTTATATCAAACTATAGAAAGAAGGTGAAGAAAAGGAGTTTAGAGAAAAAGAAAATAAAGAGGAAGAATTGAGAGAAAAAGATATTCACATTAAAGAAATTATTTATAATAAAAGCTACTTTGAAGAAACCAGTTACTAGGCTCTCGTTGCCAAACAAAAGCCATTATTGGCAATTTCTCAATCACATCATAACAAAACCAATCAAATTGCAAGACCAACAATAAAGTGCAACTAAGAACTAACATAACTCTACTCTGCTTCAGGTAAATTTAGCCTATAATTAAAACGACTTTTCACTTTCTTCACCATCTCCTTCGCCTTTGAAATCATACCTTCATCTACCAGCTTATCCACCACAAGTTGCAGCAACGATACATCAACACGGCCCCGTTTTTGAAAAAACTCCTCGCACAACATCATTGCGGTCTTCGAATCACCCTTCTCACGCAGGAAGGGAACAACATTAGAGTAGTCATAATCATACTTTAGAATGATATCAAACCACTCCATGACCTTCTCCAAATTACCGTTATTCACACAACTTTTGATGGCAGCATTGGCGACAGCATTGAAGTCGGGATCCACACCAAACAGGAAGCGAATAAGGATAAAGTAAGTTTTGCGATGACGGTAAAAATCAATGTTTACAATGACATCAAACCATGTCTTGGCCCACTCCAAATTACCGTCATTGACAGAACTTTTGATGGCAGTATTGATGAGAGCATTTACGTCAGGCTTCACACTTAACTTCTTTATTTCTCCAAAAAACTCAACAACTTCATCCATATTATTCTCCTTGACCAACCGCACCAACTTAGAAGAATAACTCCTCAGGTCCGGAGTAACATTCTTAGCATCCATTTGCCCCCATACTTTCTCGCCATCCTCAACACTACCCTTTGAATACAACCCATCAAGCAAAGTGTTAAACGTAATGGAATCAGGATTCACACCCTTCTCCTCCATCTCCTTAAGAACTGACAGTGCCGAATCAAAGGAACCCTTTTTACAAAAAGCTTTAACGAGAGTGTTGTACGACACCAAATCAGGCTCGATTGAGAGTTGAGTGGGGAGGGTCTTGAAAAGCTCATCCACGACGTTGAACTTCCTGGAGTGGAGGTATGCGGCCAAGAGGGCATTGAAAGAGAGCACAGTGCGGTTGCACTTTCGCTGGGGCATTTCGTCGAACACCATGCGGGCGTGTTTGGCCATGCCAGATTTGCCATAAAGGGATATTAGGCGCGCAGAGAAATCCTCTTTGGAAATGTCGGAATACTGTTTTTGGTGTTCGAGGATGTCGCGAATCCACCGAAAGCGCTTGGCACCGGCGAGACGCCGCACTGTCTTCTCGTAAATGACGGTTTCTTTGCGGAACCGGTTAATGTCGGAAGCTTTCTTGAACTTCTCCACCAACCTTTTTAACTTCACTTCTTTGTATAAATCCTCCGAAATAGACTTCATGCTCACTGTTGGTGGTTCTGTGGCAGTGCAAAAAGCACAGTGAAGAATGCGATACATTTTTGGATAAGCACTGAGAAAAAAGGCCTGAGTTCGTACCACTAACAACCCTAGATTAGATTACTTGTTTATAAATAGGTTTAATAGTTTCGGAAATTGCTATTTTTGCGGGTTTATTCTAATTGGGTTTTGGGTTTTCGTTTCAATAAAATTGAGTTTTTTACTATATGCATATTTATATTATTTTAAATTTTAAAACATGCTAATCTGATTAATGAGTGTGTTATATTTAGAAAAAGCTCATTAAAATTAGGGATTAGTGATTTGGAAATTGGGGGTTTCTTCTCTGAGTTTCTGCTTGCTGGTTAGGGTTCTTGACGGTGGAGAAGAGAAAAGACGAAGGTAGAAAGTTCGAGCCCTCTCTTCACGATAGGGTTTCGCCTCTTCTCCTCCACGGTGCTGCTGATGTTCTGTGATAACGAGATGATGGTCCGAATGGTTAGCTGGGTTCGCATTAGCACTGGTGGTGGCGAGGAGAATGTAGAAATTGTTGCGGTGGTGATTTATGTTTTTAGGGTTCTTTCAGTTTGAGATTTTTCTGTAGTGTGGAATTAGTGGGTTCTATTGGAGAAGACGAAGATTGATGGTGGTTCTGTTGGGTTCTATGTAAAAAATCTTTAATCTAAAATTTTGAAGTACTACATAACACTGCATAACTGGTTAACTCTCTCACTATAGTTAAACCCTTTTGCTCCTCATTTCACCCTTGAAGGAACCAAACATAATAAAATTAAGATCCATTCTTCTCCAATAATTCTGGTCCACAAAATCTCACTTTCTTACTTTCAACTTGTTCTTATTTACATTATGCCTGCTCAGCCGTCCTTTCACTCTCACGCGCCTCCTACTCCTTCTGCATATCTTTTCTTTTGCCAATACCTATTTTCTCTTTTCTTCTTATGTGTAAAGTCCAATGCCACTGTTTGTCACTGATGTTGAGATCAAAATAATTGAATTATTAACCCAGAATTAGTGAGTAAAGGACACGTATATGACTTCAAACAAAGCTAAAGCTAAAAGCCAATGGCATGAACAATCTTCTGACGTATCTGGTTACCCTGATTTGCTTTCAATATGCGAGTCATTGAAACTGATATCATTCTATGCAGGCAAATGTCGAGAAAGAACTTCTGTAGTGGCATATGTTTGAATTGAATTGAATATACATCACAAACTATACTTGAGTTTATCAAATTCACAAAGAAGAATGCATTATATAAAAAGACACTATATTAAGTGCACTCTATGGCTTCCTTTTGGAATTTCTGGTGATGTTGTGTTTACTGAAGACAAATAAAATGATAAAAAGAAAGACAGACAAAAGAAAATAAATTGTGAAAAAGATTTCTCATAAAGTTGATTGATGATTATATTTACTGTTGCACCCTCATGTGCAGTTTATACTTTAACGTGTCAGGATTTCTTTTTCTTTTTCTATTTTGCCGTAAATGGACCATTGTACGATTCACTTCCTCAAATCACAAATACAGAGCCCCTCAATTCTAATATCATATTGCACTGTTAATGCCATTTAATTTAGTGCATCAAGAGTTTAAATATAACCATAAGTTAACATTATTACTTTCTAATACTACTCATGGAAGCAATGCTGAAAATTTAGATTTAGATGATTATTGTGATTTAGTGTAAAGAAAAGTATTTCTCTCCTTGTCTGTTCAATTTTACTGCTATATATGTACATATTGAATGCACATGTAGCATATCCTGTTGTGATTGTGGTCTCACTATTTTTCCTCTGTTCTCTTCTCTATCTGCTTTCCTCTTTTGGAACAGTAAAATGGGTTCCAATATCTTCCTTTAATTTACCTTTTGTCATGAAAATTAATAAACTTAACCATTCCCATAAAGTATATGAAAAATAATGTTAATTAGTATTCTTTGGGATATTAAAAGTAAAAAAGTGCAGGGACACTAATCGATGTGCTCTGTTATGTTTTGTAATGTATCCTTACTGTAACTGTGAGTAAAAAAATGGTCGTCTTCGAATGCCATTCTCTAATTACCTCTACCCGTCACCTACATCAACATCATGAATCTTCATCTTCTCCAATAGAACCATCCTGACACACCTAAATCTTTGAGCATAATAGTACTGCTCTATTGTGTATGATGCGTAGCAGTTATACATTGATTTCATATTTAATATTTCATGCAATCAAAAAGGAATATTATTATCATCCATAACTGTTTAAGTTGGATAAACATTTCTTCGTACTTTTTCCTAAGACCAGTTATAGGGCCCATAAAATTTGGATCAAAAATGCCCTGCCGATACTTTGCGTTTGTATGTGATACAAGGAAAAAGTAGTGAAAAACATGCAAGAGATCTTGGTAGTTGGACTATTAAATTGGAAATTTGAGTGCCTTTGAGTAGTTTCTTTAGATCTTACGGTGAATATTTTTATTTTTTTTTATAATTTTCTAAACTTAATGTTTTACCAATGCTATGTTGGAAATTAGCAGTGATCTATGAAAGATTTCATATAAGGTATTTAGCAAAGCTTCTCCTTCATGCCCTTTCTGATTGACATTTCATAGTTCTAAAATTTGAAACTTCTTGCCGTTGTTTATCACCGGGTATAACGCACATGTCCTGTCTTGGGCTATCTATTAATTTGGCCGGTTTTGAAGCATCCTGTTATTTGTTTAGTTTTTTCAATGGAAACCTTGGTTGAATGGGTCTTGAGTTGAATTATAGATGTTCTTTCTTATGCATTGTATTTTTTTTATTATGATATATTTGAAAATGCATATTCTTTTTGTTTTGGAGTGTATGCTGTTAATATTCAGAGACAGGGTTTGACTTTTGTCTGACTATGATCGCAGGGTCATTCTTATTACTCAGGCTCTATAATAAGGATGTATGTAACACACCTTAAATCCATTAGGAAAGACAATGATTGTTAACCCGTTTCTCTTATTCGGTTTTTAAAATGGTGAAATAAAACAATACAAGAAAAGAAAATAAGGAGAAGTAAGATGATTTTTTGAATTATCTAATATGAAAAATTGATATTAATATTCAGTTCAATCATTGATATATATATTTTTTTAATTTGATATGATATTTTATAACACTAAAATTGATATTTGTAAGACCTAAAATTTTATTGGAGATAAGGATTCAAATAATAAAATAATCATTTCATTAATAATTATAACACTTTAAACATTAAGTTTTTTAAATTATTTTTCTTTTTGTTTTTTTTTTCACCAATCAAAAATGTTTCGTCTTCTTTCTCTTCTTCGCACCAAGAACATTGGCCGCCGATTTTATTGCACATCGAAGCATCCATTACATAATATTCTAATGAAGGTTCAGATGGACGAGAAGGCGAAAGCAGAGACGGAGAAGGCGAAAGCAGCGGCGGAGATGCGTACAGCGGAGGACTTTATAAAGTCTTTTAAAGAGTTTGAGGAAGAGAAGAAGAAATTAGAAAACGACGAGCTCACTGATGGAAGGACCTGGTTAGCTGCTGACACCCCTCAAGGAAGGACGTGGTTAGCATTTGACCGAAAATATAGGGGAAGAAGTCGTTACTTTCCCTACGGCAATAAACTCAATCGAGGACTCAGGGCGAAAAGTGATAAGAATTCGATGGCTTTTGCACCACCCTTACCCTCTCTAAGAGTGGAAAACCAGAATTTACCAGAAACTGTAAGTATAGACGCTATTATAACGTACAAAACTATGTACGTCATAGTTCGTTTTTGTACGTCATAAAATATGATTTGTGTACTAGTGCCTTCCCCTTTCTAGTGGTGCAAAACCAGAATTTACCAGAAACTCTAAGTATAAATGCTAGTATTGTTCCAAACAGTGAGCAATACAACAAAGTTGATTTTACAGTGGAATACGCCCATGCAAAATTTTTTGTCATCAAGTCATACATGCACTTTTTGTAAAATTTTCTTTCAATTTCAACTCCTTACCTTCTGAACTCAACCTCAGACCTAAACAAAAGTCATTCTCAGTCATAGGGACTTCTTTATCTCCGATTACAAAAAAACCATTAGAGTCAACCCACTTTAAAACTAATTCACTCAATATATTCCTAGCCAACCTAACTTTAATACTCAAATCTAGGAACCAAACAAAGGAGTCCAAGAAATCAATGACCGGTGCTCCTCTATCAATTCCTTGTTCAAAGTTGATATATAGATCGTGGAAGATGAGTGTCTAACCGTCAACTGCATCAACCACAAATTCTCAAAACCCTAAAACAAAAGCCCAACACAAAACGGAGAAAACTAAAATAGCCCAAGGATAATGCCGCTTACCTTCGTTGAAGAACTCGCCATTTCGAAACGAAGGAATGAGAAAACCACACCAAAATCGACGAAGAACGATGTAACGAACGAAGAGATGACATACCAACGAGGACGCTATCGTCAGCGATGGCAAGAACGAAGCCCAACCGCACCAAAATCAAAACAAAAGAGATGGAGAAATCGAAAAATTGGAAGAACGAAGATGGCGACAGTGAGACGGAGTGAGACGGAGAAATGAGATGAAAGAGAACGTTTCAATCCTATGAAACAGGTCAAGGGCAAAACGGGAATTGAAAATTTCAAATCTGAACCTCTGTAGTGACGTCACAAATTCAATTTTTTAAAAAAATAAAAACTAACCAATCCCCTGCCGACACCTGGCAATGTCAAAATGGTGTTAATATTTTGGTGTCAAAATATCGGGACGCTTTTGGTAACAGCCGAACCTTCCATTCTGATTTTGTATATTTGCAATCTTTTTGCTAACAGCCAAACCTTCCATTCTCATTTTGTCTTTTCAAAAATGCTTCGTCTTCTTTCTCTTCTTCGCACCAAGAACATTGGATGCCGATTTTATTGCACATCGAAGCATCCATTACATAATATTCTAATGAAGGTTCAGATGGACGAGAAGGCGAAAGCAGAGACGGAGAAGGCGAAA
>NC_028357.1:54998872-55104614 GCF_000741045.1 Vigna radiata var. radiata | reverse complement strand
AAGAGAAGAAGAAATCAAAAAACGACGAGCTCACTGATGGAAGGGCCTGGTTAGCTGCTGACACCCTTCAAGGAAGGACGTGGTTAGCATTTGACCGAAAATTTAGGGGAAGAAGTCGTTTCTTTCCGGTCAATTTTCTGTTCTATAGAAGCATATAATTTATTTAAATTTTTTTTAAGCAGTGATGGCTGTCATGAAAATAAAATTTATGATCACCAACAACAAAAAATATAGCATTATAAGAAAAATAAAAAAATAAAAACTTTATGATCTACAGTTTCTGCAATATAAAACCAACTTTTCTGTAACAAGACTACTTGCTAGATAATCACCACTTTTTAAATTTTGAAGTGCTTTGAATCCAGGAATTAGCGTCATTGATCCAACAAGAGGAAAAGTCTAACTGACACAACACATAGTATTGTTGAAAAGGGGAAGAATAAGAAAACAGTTCGAACTTGAAAGAAAAATGCTGACATTATAGTCACACGTTTGAGCCTCTGGTTGGACGGCACACATGATTTCTCTTACGAGCATGCTCTTCACTACGGTGCTGTGTTCGACATGCATATCCATACCAGCAATCTTGTCTCGCTGATGCATCTGGTGGAAGAAGCTTTTCGTAATATACACACAAAAACAGTAAAACTTGGTCAACTTTGCACACCACTTTCATAGTATATAGAACAACAAAACATCAAAAAAAAAACTTAGGAGTTATTTTCTTAGGAAAATTTTATTTATTCATTAGGTCAGCCATTTTTTTTCACCAAATATTAGTAACAAACGAAATTTTTTCACCAAATATAGTACACAGATCATGATTACAGGAAAACAAACCCAAAAATAGTTTTTAGTAGAGCTAGAATCTGTTGATTAGCAGAATGCTTTGGGTTGAAGGTACTTACAGATTTGGGTATACAGACGCGAAACCAGTAAAGGAGAAACGACACCAACTTGTGATGACAGTCACTGCATGATTACATTAAAGCATTATGAATATGAAAATAATGTGATGACATTCTGACTTAATTCCACACTTTATTATAGTCAGTTTTTATATCAAAATAGCTCAAGGTGTTAATAACTTCAAAATATATGCATAGAAATTTAGTCAACAGTGTACCCAAAGAAGAACAGTGTAATCTGTAAAGCTCAGTTCGTATGAACTCGTGTTTTCTGGATATAGAAGACCTTTTGAACACTGTCACCATCAAAGGTTACCTTCTTTTATAGGCCAAAGATTATCTTTTAAAATAGAATCTTGGAACCAACTCAAGAAGTTCATTGGTCATTCTAATTAGAAAGTTGATATTGGGGTAGACTACAAAAACAAAAATATGATAAAATGAACAAGTAAATGCAAGAGATCAACAGAATTAATAACCAAATGTATTGTAAATTCCAAATAAAAAGCAAAATGTAATGCTTTTAGGTAACGTATACTGAGAACTAGCACGTAAAAAACAACACAAACTTGGCATATTTGGGATACTGACAAATTGGTTCGGAAGGTATCACACTATATAGATTTCTTCAAAACTTTTGAATAGCAAACCATATGAGGCTGAATGTGAGACTATGTTTAGATTATTCCACTTTCAGGACAAAGCTTACCGGCATACAAAAGTTCGAGCAGTAATCGTCTCAGCATGATTTAGCATCATTCGCGATCTATCTGCCAAGAGAAAAACGAGGCAAGGAGCAAGTCAAAATGTGTTGACATTTTCACTGTACATAACATCAATTTACAACAACTAAATTTTATAAGAATATTTTGCAAAAATTCCCACTAAATCAAAACTTGCATGTGCATACAAGTTGGTGTAAAACAGAAACCTTAGGGCCTGTTTTTCTTTTCATTTTCAGTAGTGTGGTCTGTGGTTACTGATTAGTTAGTTGCTAACTCAGCAGCTTGAGTCATATTGTACAACTATTATACAGCTTGTCCCTTTGTACAGCCAAATTAGTGAAAGTTCATGAGGTTGTAATAGATCCAAGCCATGGCTTCTCCTTTCCAATTTCCACCAAGAAAATCATAATCCAACGCCTTGTCTCATCAAATCTCAAGCAAGCTTGATTAAAAAAAAAAAATTGTCGTGAAAACATGTTGAAGGGATTTGTGATCTATGGTCACAAATTTGTTTCTCAGTTGATGCCATAATTCCTTCTAAGTAGTTTACCGAGAGAGATCATGATGCTGATACAGTTAACCAAATCATATTTGGATTGGGAAAATGCTTCGGAAACAAGGCAACAAGAGACATTTAAAGAGGAATGCTTCTTATTAACTATTTCATGGATGGTAAATTTATCACTTAACCGATTTCTCTGTTGTCCAGCTTTTGTATCCATTCTGATACCACATCCGGCAATGTCCTTCCCATTTGTCTAATGCAACTATCAGTTATCTAAAACACCACAAACAAAAATATCATCATAATGGATGTAAGTTAAAACAGACCAAAAGGAATAAAAAATAAAGGGATTGAAAAGCACATACCTTCTGTTCATGGAGATTCTTTTCATGTGTTAACAATGGAATGCTCGAAATAGGGTGTTCTGAAATCTGAAAAAAAGGGACAAAGATCGTGCTTAAAGTGACCTTTATACCATATCCACTACCTTTAATTCACAAGGCCAAAAAAAACAAAAACAAGAAAGGAAACATTGTTCTGCACGGTTAACTGGATGATGGAAATTGATAACAATATCCACCATGTAATGGCACACCAATAATTACACAAAAACAAAAGATCTTTCTAGAATGAAACTGTTAGGCAAGGAAGTAATGAGAGGGTTTGGAAAGTGTATTATAGGAAGAAATTTAAAAAAAAATAGTTAAACTGTTAGTTGTTACAGGGGCAGACTTTCTGAGAAAGTCTGTATATTCTAATCTTGTGAGATGTTCAGACAAGAAAAGTTTTAATTGTTGTGACAGGGAATGCCCTGTGTGAAAGGAAGAGATTTCCTTTGTAAGCTGATATTTGTGTTCAGGGTTGACAATTGCAGAAATAATACAGAAAAATGGTCTTGGTTTTTTCTCTATCTTGTTCTTTAATCTTTGAGGCAAGTAATAGAAACACTCGTCAAAATTAACAGCTATGATGAACAATAATCCATACAGGCCTAAATGTATCCTGGGAGCAAACAGGGTAAGAGCCATTCTCGGTTACTCCTAGACCATGCCAATAAGCTCCACAGAATGGCCTATCACATCCTGAACCTGTGGAAAAAAACATGAATTATCTGACTTTATCAATGAATGTGAATATTAAACCCCACCATAAATGAAACCGAAGTAAATAAAATATTCTTGTTCATCAACATAAATTTGAATAACCTACAAGGTGTCACACTATTACAAGCTAGCACAAAAATACTTTTAACCCAAATCAAAAAGCTACTCATAAAAACAAAATCATAAATTTGACAATGCCATTTACTAAATTAAACACGATAACTTACAATACTGAGGAATGCCAAAACCAGTACGGGAAGGCATCATTCCTCCACATGCTTGACATTGGAGATGAACAGTGTCATGTTTGCAACCAAATCCACCAACTTCAGTAACTAAAAATAATAAGTAAAGAACTCAATGAGTATGATGAGAACAAGAAATAAAGAAAAAAGTCACAATTTTGTTTTCTCTTTTGGTTTTATGACGTGATTTTGTCATGAAATTCAGGCTATAATTACAGTAGCTGATGCGGACATAAGGATACTCAAACAAAAAAACTTCAAATCTATTTCAAGTATACGGACAAGGAACAACTATATCTAATTAAACATATCAGCTCAATAATCCTTTTCAAAGAAACAATAAAAATATCTTTCACGCAGGTCACCTCAGGTTACAAACACTGATATTCATATGAACAGCACAACTTAAAGTTGAACACCATGAATAATAAGCACAGCAAACAAAGGAGACTCTGGGGGGAAACGTTCTGCTACATAGATTGCATTGTACAAGAGACATTATTCCAGATCGAATGCTGTATTGTTATTACCACACTGTGGGCACTGATGATATGTGCCATCACTTTGATCTTCTAGTAGTGCGGAAGCCCTCTTTCGATTCTTCTTTCCAGATCCAATGACCTAATCGTAAAAACAAACAACAAAAAAGTAAAGAATATAAGCCCACAATATCTAAAACCAGAACCATGATGCAAAATCATAAAATCCCAAAAATAAAGGTATTTAAAATCTGTTCTAAGGTTTGACAGAAGAGTCTAGCAAATGTACTAAATTACAATCTAACTGGCTTTCAATAAATTTGCGAGACAAAATACAGAATATTTTGTTACACCTAGATGTTCAAATCCAATAGACACCCAGATATGGTATAGAATCAATTATATTTTGTAAAATTACCTTGTTAATCACTAGTTTGAAAAGCATATTTTATCAAACCAACTATTAGATTCAAAATTTTAAGAAAAATAGATCAAGTCTGCAAAATTTTATACAATTTAAAAACTAAATGATATTTCATCAAACTGCTGTATTGTATCATAACGGTCCCAAGACCAGGTAAAGCAAGAGGCTTGAGTTAGACCTTCAGCAACCAACATAAGACTCTCAATATACCAAACATGGATTGCTCATTACATACTGTGTGCTAATGCTAGGTTGTTTACCTGAAAGTAACCCATTGCACAGCACGAGTACAATGTTAAATGAGCTAAAGTCATTGAACAGACAACTGTAGGCAGTGTTAAGAAGGTGGTGGATACAATGATTTGGAGGGATTATGAGCCTTCGAGAAACCAAATGGTTAAAAAAAAAGTTAACTGGAGGGCCATAAACTATCTTGCTTATTTTTGGTCATTAAGTAATTCACATACTTGTTATCATTGAGTCTGATGAACTCTTTTAACAATCAGATGGTAAGACCATAAACAAGAACCACCACATCCACCAAACTAACAACGACAGGCATTAAACTTCAAATTGATCCTTACATCATAAAATACTACATAATCTCATTAATATTTCAATTCCACTACACAACTCTCTGCTTACTAGTTAACCTATCTTACCCTGCTAGACAAACTTTACAACAAATGCTGCAACTACCACATCAATAACTGTCAAACCCCATAAAGCTACAATAGTTGCTCGTAAACCAATTTATTTCCCTCAAATTTTCCACCACCCTTTGTTGCCCTTCTATGACCTCTTATGCACCTTCATAAGTTGGGCCATCAAATCAAAACCCATGTCACCTGTATTAACACACTAAAACTTGAATCAATAAGCACAAAAATCAAAACTTAGACCACGTTGTAGTGCACATTGCTTGCATATCACATACCCTATAGTTTGGCAAAGATTGATGTTCAACTATGTAGTGTAATTAAATCTACTATTCATGTCTCACTTAATCCTTTTTTTCATAAGACAAAATATATTAAGGTAAATTATTATTTCATAAGAGAAAAGTTGAGTCCATAGACATCACCACAAGATTTGTCAACACTAGTGAATAGTTGAACAACATATTCACCAAGCCTCTAAGAGGACTATGGATTGACCATATTTTGTAGCAAGTTGAACGCATAGAACTTATATGCTCCAACATGAAGGAGAATGTTATAATTATATAATAAGGAACAGATTCTATATAATCAGGAATATATATATTACATAAAGTTAGGAATGTTTTTATTTATTTCCATATCATATATTTATTGTTAGACAATATCAAATCTCCTCTATTTATTTTATTGAATTATGTTTTCTCAATAAAAAAATAAAAACACGTGTTGTCTCAGAAATAGTTTCAGCTCATTGTCTCGTATTTTCTATTGTTTAACATACAAAATTATCAATATCTAAATCATTTTGATACAAATAATCATTAAGATAACTTCCAATGTGAGTGTATGAATTTTTAGTAAGGTTGGACAAGAACAGCATAATACAGCAAAGGAAAGTAAACTTTGATTGCTCAAAGAATCATCTTACTCACAAGGTTTGATCGTACTGATGCATAAGAATCTAAAAGTGAAACTTCGTCATGTGGGCGTCTTAGTGAAGAATCAGCCCTCAGCATATCCTAAAAAATATGTATATTAGAAAAAAGAAAAGCACTAAGTGAGAACAAAAGGTAAAAAGAGAAGAAAATTAATAAATCAAAAGGTACAACAAACAACAAATAAAAAAAAGAACTATCCTATCTACAGCCTAGAGTTCATGAAATTTACGGGCAAAATATGTCAGCTTCGATGAATGCAGACAAATATTAACTATAGCGCCCTGATGCTATCCCTGGTGACACTAATAAATGAGGTGAACATTCCTACGGGTAGATTAGTTCGAGGTTTAACAAGAATTTGTTATTAGTTACAAGCATATATAAAGTATTCAAAAATGTGTGACCTAGCCTATATCTAGCATTGAGAAAAGTCAATAGATGAAACTTAAGCTTAATAATATATCAAATCAGAACTGATGAACACATTTTACTCAGAACAAGTGCCCCTTCCTAATAGATGGGAAGTTATTGCACATGCAAAGCTTTAGAGTTTCTAGTTGCCAAGGCAAAAGAAATAAAACAGATTTATAATAAAGACAAATAAACGGATGGAGCTTTTACAGATCAAAATATCTCATATCAAACGCGGAGAACATAATTTAAGAGCTAAGGGGCTATTGAACCCAAAAGATCTGGACTTGTAATTAAATAAAATCGGAAGATCATGGCAGAGAAAGAATTACACATGTTTCATTGTTCCATAGCCCACCACCAACATTAAAAAGTTGCCTGGTTAATATTTTGTAAAGCCGTTAACAAATACTAGCATGAGAGCTTTAGAAAACGATAATTTTGGACATGTCCTTTTCCTAGAAATTGTGCATGAGAGTAAGGCTTAAGCTTTGGTCTATGTATCAAACTATCCTCTCATCCATGCCCAACATCACCTTTTCCTCCTCTTTTGTAACTACCATAAGCAGATACGCACACTCTGATTCTGTAATAAACATATCTGACTCCCTCCTCCCACACTGAATAATTTGGCATTAAACTTACCTCAGCAATTATACGCAAAAAGTGATTTTTTCCAACAAAGTGAACTACTGCTCTGCATTGAGGACAAAGTACAGATGCATGTCTTTCCTTTGATCTCCTTAACCACTCTGAGAAGCAACCATTGCTGTAGTGGCAATATAGCAAGTCAAGCAAAATTCAAAGAACTGAAACAGAACTACAATACTAAGAAAAGGATGGAGAAATGGTATCCATACCAAAAATTATGAAGGCATGGAGCTACAGTAACAACATCATGCCATATGTTTAAGCAAATGCTACACTTCGCGTGATCAGCATCTACACATATCTGAAAAAGAAACACAACCAGTCATCAATATTACTAAAGATAAAACATATTAAAGAAGACATTAAGGAGGCAGAGCAATATTAGACAATACCAACCTTTAGCTGCCTCTGGGAGCCATCTGGGCTAGACATTATATGAAATTTGTAGCTGACAAATCCTAGTGCCATGAAGAGAGAAATGGAGAATTAAAGCAATTAATAACCATCTTATAATTATTAAAAAACAGTATCAAAAACTTATAATTAGCAGACAGATTTTGTTCTGTCCAACACTAAATTAAAAATCTTTAATAATTATTTAAAAAACTCAAAAATCATGTTAACCAACAAGCTTAAATTATAATTTAATTATATGGTAGCATAATACTGTTGAGACATGTAATTCCCTATTACGGATCATAATGTGGGTAAAACTGACACAAATTACTGTGCTCTATTGATGCACAATCACTTTTGGCCACATCACTGTCCAAGCTTATTGATGCACAATCAATCGCCCATTTTTCACCCTGAAGCCCTCCATTATATTGGTATTTCAACATGCTGAATAATAAATATTACCACTTTTGTCAAACCAAGTTTAAATCACATTAAAGAGAACACTATGACCTGCCACTCACTACAAAGAAAAGTTGGATAACAACTTTGCTTGAAACAAATCAATGGATTGACAGTAGCACAATGGCAACGCTACTTTATGGAGCTATAACAGACAGACAACACAATTTTACAAATTGTATAACATAAATGTTGCCAGTAATAGAAATTGTTACTGTGCCATAAATATTAAAAAAATCTGACCTTCCCTATCAGGACCTGGGATAATTTGGCTTCCATCCTTAATGACAATGGTGTCATCACTGTGTATCACAGCCCCATCAACAAGAATTGTATCTTGACTACAGCATGAATACATGATACACCCAAAACCAAAGTAATTAAAATAAAAGGAGTAAAATACTCAAAGGAAAGGAGATAACACCCTTCTTGAAGAGATAAATAAACATTTAATAGTTCAACTCAGGTTGGAGGTTGTAAGAACATTATTATGATTAATTACAAGTAAAATGCTATTGATTCATGATCATGAAGCTGAAACAAGTTATGGGAATTCAACCCTAGCAAAGCAGAGAACTGATTCTAATAATACAATTGTTCCTCTGATTTTAATGGAATTTAAATGTGAGTTGAAATACTATATTGTTTAGAAATGGGCAAGCTGAGAAATATATAAATAAGAAAGACCTACAAACCTATTGTCTTAAATTTTGGGTTGACTGTAGTGTCTTGTTATCTTATGTAGTTGGTTCTTGATCCACATTTGTGAATATCTCCCAAGTGTTTCTCCCCTTGGATTTCTTAACAATAGTATCAGAGTTGATGATTAGTCCTAGTGACCAATTCAAACAAATACAACGGATTTGGTGTTGGATCCAGATGTGCAGATGATCCCTTTTGAATCCATGAGGTATGCCATTGAGGTGAACAGAAGTGTGAGTAATGCACAATTAAGTGCTTTCACTTGAGGGAGAGTTTACAGTATGGAAGGAACTCACTTGAAGGAGGGTTTGCTAGAGTTCAAGTGTGAGTGAGACTCATACATTGTGTAGTAAAGGACAACTTGAGTAATATATGAGTGAGAAAAGCTCATGGACCTATTGTCTTAAGATTTTCTATTGAAGGTGGTGCCATGCTTTCCAGTATGTCGGTTGGCTCATGATCTATTGATAAAGATCTTCCTAGTGTTTCTCCCCCTTGGATTACCAACATTCTTCTCAAACTAAGAAAGGACTGATATTTATCGTGGATAATAGGGAACATGATTTGCTGAAATACATACAAGTTGTTAACTAGTCAAGACTTTACCTCTTGTTCTCCATTGTGGCCGAACATAGGTCAGGATTCCGTACTATTTTGCACCAGCTACGTTTGTCACTAGAAGTAGCTGATATCTCTGAAGATATTACTTTTTCATCTGACCTTATCTCCACATCTGAATATCTCTCGTCTGATGGAACTACAAAAAGGAAATAGTTTGATTAAAATAAGAAACGTAAGGAAGTTTAAAACTTCACACTTTACTTGCATCTTCAATTGTTTATATCTAGGAGTTAATTGGCATCCCCTTAAAAAGTGGGATGAAAAAAATCAGATGTGTTTTTCATACAAATTTCCAAATAAAGTTCATACAGATACATGTGTTTTACGTGGTTTATTTTTACGGGAACAAAGAGTGATATTGTAAAAAGCATTCAAATAACATTCTCAGCAACCCCTTGAAATGTATAAATCCATTAGAACAGCGAGCTAACACTAGCATCTCCATTTATTGCCACCCACTTCAAAACAATAGACACACAAGTCCGACACTTTTTCCTATCCAACCCTACAAGTTCTTGTCATTGTGAAGACAGCACCACCTTTTAAACTCATTTCCGCCTCATTTTTCCTCCTATTTTTCTTATTATTTCCAATCATATCATCTATTATTTTTTCTCTTCTCCCTTCTTTTTTTCCTGTGTATCTCTCTCTTCTTTGTGCCATGCACCCCAATAAGGGGATGCACGTTTAACTTCCTTTAAATTATTCCTTTAAATTATTCAAAGCCCCAAAGTGACATCCACAACTACCAATTGTTACAGTCCGTGTCCGTAATCGATACGATGAACTACGCAGTAACCTACCATGAAATGGAGGCTTCGACATCTCACAAAAAATGTAAATTTGGTCATCAAACCAATAAAAAGAAATAGTCTTTTCATACTCAGACTTCAGATTCCACTTAAAATTTGAATAAATACAGTGATATCCCAAATGGGTGGGGAGGGGGAGAAATGGAAAGCACCAAGTTTGAAACTTTGTTTGGTATCTATAAGATGTGAGTGCAACGGAGGATAATAGGAATGAAATTTAAGATTAAAAATTATTATTACCAAGTTTGGCCCAAATTTCATCTAAGTGCTTTGCTGAAGTTGAAGAAGAGCATTCTCCTGTTTCCTCCATTGATCACAAGAAAAGCCTATTTGGTCGGTGAAGTGGAGTACAAAGGTTCAAGTTCAAACTTGAAAGGATTGATGATCTTGATTGATATAGGTCAAAAGGTTGCATGAAGAGATCAACTGCTTAATATTAATTTTTTTTATACCAAAATTTTTTTATATTTTATTTCTAGTCTTCAATAAAATGAATTTTTATTTTATATTTTGTTGTATATTGACATTATTTTAACTCATGAATTATTCATTAAATAATCACATAGTTAAAGAAAAGATATTTGTATCTTTTAGAAATCATTTCATTAAAAAAAAAGTAACCTATCTGACATATTATAAATATTTTCAAATAATGTAATATTTAAAATATAATAAATTTAATTGTAGTTTATAATTAATTATACACATCTTGACTTATAAAATTGTAACATTTCATTTAATAGTGTAAAACTATTAAATAAAAGCATTTCATAAATATTAGTATAGTCACATAAAAAGAAGCATGACCATAGAAATATAATGCATATATACAAGAAAGCTACTGTAAAAAAAAATGCCTTCCAGAACAAAACATAATTAAAAGAAATGTTATCTTAGTCAAAAAGTAAATAACTTTTCAATCATCATCATACAACCAAAAAAATTACACCTATAACTCCAAAACTGAAAATAAGATGACATTCTTTTTTATCACTTCAATCATCGAACAATATAAAAGATAACAAAGATACTGTTGAATTTAAAATAGCTCAAAAATTAGTGTATCAATGATTATTCATGTTCAACATCTTATAAAACTACTTAATCCACTTCTACACATTATCAAATTCCACAATTCACATATTTAGTAAGATAAAAAATATCAAAAGATTTTTCATACATTATAACGAGATTTGGCTAGAAGAAATATAATTTTTCAAGAATTCAAAAATACTATTAAACTAAAGACAACAACCAAATATAAATAATTCATAATTCATGTTCTAGATACTCTTTACATAATTATTTTTCTAATAATTATCGTATCTTCTCATAATAAAACCCTTTTTTATAACATAAATTATGTTGGCTCTTTTTCTTTTTTTTTCTTTTTTTTTTTAAAAAAATAATGAAATCATTTAATAATTAGATTTTTTAAAAGAATGAGATGGACATTTTGCTTCAAGAAGAAGTATTGAAGACTTAAAGAATATTTGAATTAAAAAGATACATTGAAGATGTGAAAATCTAGTTATCGGTGTCTTGTAATATATGTATCTTATATAATATAGTTAAATTAGTAGGTCATAAGTCAAAAGACAAAACCCAACAATAAATCGTTAAAAGAGTTTTATCACTGATAATTGATTATCCAATTGAAAATATTTGTTTGCTGTGTGATTCTAACATTTGGGTAGGGTATTGATATTTTTTTCCCAAAACTTATTCAATGTCATACCTTGCTAGGTTGTTTATATCCTACTCAAAACTAGTATAACCTCATACCTTATATTACTCACAATTGCCTATTCTCTTTGGTTAAGGTGCTAGGCAATATATATTTTTTGTAAAAGGCTAAAAGTAAAAGAGAGACATAATAAGACTAAAAAAAGTTTACAAATGGATTAACATATCAAGATTTCATTACAATAACACATTGTAAAATGATTGAGTAATAAGGAAATCAACTGTGAAGAGAATTCTAACATAATTGATCATCTAAACATTTAATTCATGAATATTAATTTAAGAACATGTTAGAATAAGTTCAAGATTAAGCAAATGCAAATACAAGTTAAAAATATGAAAATTCATTAATGAAAAAAATAAAAATAATTAAAAAAAAAGCAAACACAAACTTTTGTTGGGTGAGCTTGGATCACTCAACGAGTTGTCAAATAATAATGTTTTATCATTAGACGAAAAGTAGCAGCCCAACTACTAATGTAAAAAAATAAAAAAAAATAAAAACTTATATATAAAATAGTATCGGGTAATTGAGGATAGTTTTGTGCTTCAAATTAATATGAAAAACATTAAACAATATATTTTTAATCTCTACTTTATCATTCACATCATATGTAAAAGCTTTAATGTCTTAACTACAAGTCTAAACTTTAATAATAAAAACCTTAATATTTCAATAAATTTTATTATAAGTTTGTATTAAATTAAATATTTGGTTTAATACTTATTTTGGTCCCTCTTGGGGAGTTTGTTCAAAGTGGTCCTCTTTTTTTTAAAAAGTTCACTAAAGTCCCACTTTTTGCAAAAACTGTGCAAGTTAGTCCTTTTTGCCAACGACGTTAATTTTGCTAACGACAAAACTGCCAGCTGACAAATATTTGATGACTTGTACAAATAAAATTCGTTGTAGTCCTCATATTGGTTTAAAAATGTTTATTGTTGTCCTCGTGTTAGTTTAAAAATGTTTATTGTGATATGATGTCTCACATGTTCTACAGAGCCAAGATCGTCATGCCATCTTAGAAGGGTAAGCCATTTGTACATTGTTTAATATGTGTTAAAGATTTCATGTGTGATCTAGTAATCCATGCGCTAACCTTTTGGGAAACTACAGTCACAAAAATTTGAATTTTATCAATGTAGTTTCACGTGTTATATTAGTAAGTGTGGAGATATGAAAAAAGAACTCATCACAAGAGGATTTTCCATTGACAAATTTGTGAAGTCGCTTCCTGTCTCTAAGTAGTTGAGTGCTTGATCGAGCATTCCAGCATGGTTGCATGCTGCTAAAACACCCACAATAAACGTTTCTAAATGGGGACCACAATAAACATTTTAAAACCAACACGAGGACCACAATAAACATTTTTAAACCAATATGAGGACTACGACGACACAAGTCATCAAATATCTGTCAGTTGATAGTTTTGCCGTTAACATAATTAATGTCGTTAGCAAAAAAGACTAACTTGCACAGGTTTTGCAAAAAGTAGAACTTTAGTGAACTTTTTAAAAACTGAATGACCACTTTCAACAAACCCCCAAAAAAAGACTCAATTAATTAGTGACTCTATTTTATTTTAGATTTTGACATCGTGTATAGTAATTAAATATCCATATATACACACTCAATCAATTTGTGCAATTAAGATTGAGAATAAAACACATGAGTAATAAAAAATAAATATATTGAATAGTAGAAATCCTAAAGATTGAATATATATTACATCCAATAATGTGAATAAGAGAGTTAGTTACTCTCACATCCATTTTTAACTCTAGAAAAAAATAAAGATGAATGTCTTCACTCCAAAATGAATCTCAACCCTTTAAGTTTCTTATTCCCTAAAGAGGTTGTTGTTTTTTTTTTTAACTTTGTCAAATCTCCTTTTTATATGATATGGGTAAGTTTACTTGAATTGAACTAGAAATATTAAATTTAAAATTTGTAATTAATTTTGTTAACATGAGTAACAAATATATTCACAAGTGATTGTTAAAATATATCAAATATTTAATTATTCTTATTTATTTAATTTCTATTAATTTGTACAATATTTTCATAAAAAAATCAAATATTTTTATTTTTTAATTTATTAGTAAAAAAATAAAAACAATTATAATATCAATTGTCACACACACATATATTGTTTCCAATTTTACTCTTTAAGTAATTTTTTCTTAAAAAAAAAATTAAAACGATGGTTTTACAAATTCTACCCTAATCGTTTTTTCAAATTTATATGTTTTTTTCAATTTAACGATTTTTTATTTTAAATTTAACTATTTTCCGAAACTAAAATAATACAATAAGAAATTACTTCAAAATAAATAAAAACTATGTATAATAAAACTATAAATATTACTTATTTTAATTTTATAATAATAATAATAATAATAATAATATTTTAATTAGTTTTTGTCATCATAAAAAATTAAACACACTCTCTTTCTACTAAGACTGAGTTTGATCGGAATCGGATCCAATTTGACATTTAAATTTAAATTTTAAAATCTAATCTAACCATTCAATTTGTCAAGTTATTTGGATATGAACAATTGGAAACTCAAAATTGATTACAAAAAAGTGTTTTTTCCTCCAAAAGAAATTATAATAATAAAATATTACTAGTTGGTTAAATCTTTTAATTTTGAAATTTTTATTTCATACTCATATCCTCCTATTAATATTAGTATTCGGTTTACCCACTTTATTTATCCACTATTATCTGATTTCATACAAAATCTTTTTTTTTTTTCATCGGATTTTAAATACATATATTTCAGATAAAATTTTATTATTTTTTAGTATTTCTATAAATAAAATCGAAATGAGAGGTGTTGAGAAAAGCATGACTTGCGTGCGGTAGTTATTTATTATTTATTTAAATAATAATATTATGATTATTATCAAGATTATGATGACATATGTTAATAATTAAAAAGTTTTGTGGGTTTTGGCGGTTAGGGTTTAAAAAAGTGAGAAAAGAAAGGTTTGGGACAATGCCTTTAGTAATTCGTTGAAAGCAACTTTTAGCTGCACAGCTCGCTTGTTCGGTGTCTTGGTATTCTGTCCGCCTCTCGCACTCTCTCCATTGTAAAAATCTTTTTCCTTACCCTCTTCCTTTCGTTTCCATTGTAGTCGCTTCATTCGCCTTAGTTTATTAAGGTTTCATTATTTTGCACTCTTAATCGGTGATTCGCTTTCATTCTATTTGAATATTTTTTTTTTTTTTAAATTGTGCTTAGTTTGACCATTGCTTTCAGTGATTTCTATCCACAGCTATTTGCTTTTGTTCAATCAAACTTCTTTTTTACCTACACATTATTGTAGTGGACTGTGGTTGTTTTTTTTTCTTCTGTATTTTACTGTTTGATTTTATTGCTGAAAATACTCAATGTTTGATTACCATGTTCTTTTTGAGTATGCAATGCAAAATCATATACTCTTCATTTTTTTCCACATCATTGTGCTAGAGTGTTCATGGCTTATCATAGAAGTTGAAGGAATTCAGGTATGGTTCAAGTTTTTACTAATTTTGTCATTCTTTTTAAAGATAATCTCTAGGAGAATGGGTTACACTGGATACAAAGTAAGATGTAATTGAGATGAAGTTGCTCATGTTTAAGGGCTTAGTATCTGTAATGATGGATAGGAAATCATTAATGAAGGGATAATAAATAGGATTGATGAAATAATATTGTTTACTACCTTGCACTATAACCATGAAGGGAGTTTTCTATTGCAACTTACACATATGAACAGAAAAACAACACAGAGGAGAAGGTAGGGTATATATCTGGCACCCTTCTCTCTATTAGTGTCTTATATATAACCCACACATATTCACAGGAGTGCTAGTTTGTTATTTTTCCCTTTTTATTTTTCCAAAGTTCATTTCCATGAGGGTTGTTTGCCAACTGTACTTGGTCACCATTGTCACTAACAGATTTCTAATTTTTCCCCAGCTTATTTTCTGATATAACAGTCATCCAGATGATTGATGAAATAAGGGTGAAGTCTTATTGTGTTCCAATTTGGAATTAATCTACCCCAATTACTATTGAGCTGTCAAAGAACTTATGCAGGACAATGTTATTAATAACAATTATGAAAGAGTCAATGCGACACTTAAGGATCCCTCACCATATGCCCTCTGTTATTTGTCATTATATGATGCTGCCTGCCATATTTGCAATGACACTAGGCCATACCATGTACTGTGGTGCCCGTGATGGAACTCCCTCTTTTTTTTTTTTTGTCTTTAAGAAACCCTTTTAGATGCTCCTTCATGCATTAAATAAACAAACCTTAACAATTTTTTCTTTTTGTTTATTTCTTCATTCCATTTCTTTCTTTTTCTCTGCCTAATCTTCATCTCTTCTTCATTTCTTCAGGTGTTCTTCATCTCCTTTTCCCCCTTATTCTCAGTGTCTGTTATTGTTCTTCATTTGTTGAATGTTTTATGCCCTTGTTTTCTGCTTTTTATAATTTTAGAATCATGTTATATGTTTCTTATTAGTGGGATAACATTGTTTTTTTCAATAATAGGTTAATGTCAAGTCCCCAAACTCAAATTACTTTGAGATTTGTTATATTTTATTGAATTTAGTCTACAATTATGTTGTTTCTAGTTTGTTTTTGCTTTCTTTTAGTATTATAGATATATGTTATTCTTTTTTGTCTGCCATGCCACCACATGGCACCTCAGTAGTGAAAGGTGGCATAACTATTGATAACCTGACACAGGATGACAATTCTGGCATGGTTGTCCAATTGGATAACTTGACTGGGATGAGGATGATTTTATAATTGTCTAACACATTAAAGTTAGTTCTGAACTACATTCATCAAATTCTAAGCTGAGTTCCCGACTGTTGAGTCTCGAGGAACTATGTAGATGAGTTTCAACATAGAGAGATTCTTAGAGATCAGAATAGGTGATTGGTCCTCATTGTCCTAGATCAAATGGTTTCTTGTAATTTCTTGTTTGAATGGGGTTTTGGTATGATTTTTCCATGCTTATGATGCCAATTTGCTTTTGTCTGGTAAACCATTCTTTAGTGGTGGGAACTTTTGTTCTGTTTTGTAGTGTTTGATGTTATTGTTGGAAATACTTAGCATATTATCATTGCAGGATTGATTATCTGTTTTCCTTTTTGAATATGTAATGCAAATATTAATATTAAAGCTGTTTGGACTCTCCTCTGAATCATTCATTTTCTTTCTACCCCTCTTCATTATGGGCATGTATTTATGAACATGACTAATCATGGAAGTCCAAAGACTAATGGGTATGGTTCACATTTGTATTAATTTTACTGGCATCTTATATAAAGATGGAGACATAATTCAGACAAAGTTGGTGTAGTTTGAGAAGTTGAGCTCATGCCATTGATTTACTTGACTATTCTATATGCAAGGCAAAATAATCCATAAAAGCATGCTGATGACTACTTGCAGTATTATTCTGTTCCAAAAGCCTTGAACCCAAGTGTATGCATTAGAATCGAGGCACTGAATAACTTGCACAGGATGGCTATTCAGACACCAAGCAGTTATTTTGGATAATTTGACTGGGGCATTTTGATTAATTTTATTTGCCATTTATATAAAGATGGAGACATAATTTAGACAAAGTTGCCGTAGTTTGATAAACTGAACCCATGTAATTATGGACACGGTTCACATTTCTGTTAATTTTAGTGGCCATCTTATAAAAGTGAAGAGTTAATTCAGACAAAGTTGTTTTAGTTTGAGAAATTGAGCTCATGCCATTGATTTACTAGGCTAATCTATTTGCAAGGCAAATAATCTATAAAAGCATGCTGAGGACTACTTGCACTATTATTCTGTTCCAACAACCTTGAACCATGTATATGCATTAGAATCAGGCATTGAATAGCTTGCACAGGATAACTATTCAGATACCAAGCAGTTATTTTGGATCAATTGACAGGGGTATATAAACAATGATAATTGTGTAATACATATTCGATGTCTGTGTACTTCCATAGTTACCAAGCTGAGTTCGCTTTGTTGTTGAACCTTAGGAACTCTGAATTTTAACAGGGATGAACATCTTTTTTCGACTTCATCAAATTCTATCCCTGAACTTAATTGTATTCTCATCCAGCATTTCCTTTTTTGCTTCATACTAAATAGTACCAAAATTCGTATTCAATAATTGTAATATGTGGCTTCCTGTACACTGCTGGTTATAATATGACACATCTAGGTAATGTCATTTTGCCAAGCATTTTGGTTCCACTTGATTCTTTTTCTGAACTTTTAAATGGTAATGCCATTGTACAAATATTTTATTCTTAATTTCTGGGATTATTTGTGTGAAAGAATTGCTTTTAATGTTTTTTAATGCAGGAATGCAGCTGATCGAGTTTACGGAATCTTTGAGCGACCAATAGAAAGTTTAACAGAGAGCTGCACAATGGGTCATTTGGGTGTTTCTCACCAAGTCAAGTTCATTGGTCAGCATAAGGAAAGTGGAAGTAAACTTTCTTCCAGTATTCCTACGGTGGAGGAATCGAATGATAAAGAAAATATCACCAAAGGTGAACCTATCTTCATGCCAAAATTTAAAAAAAGAAAACGCCTTAGCCTAAATCGTCTTAGAGAGATTAAAGCGGATATGTGTGCCAGTACAAGGGAAAGTAGCAGCGGCATGCCTGAAACAAAGAGTGAAAACAGAGATAGGTGGTCAACAAAGAGGTAAATAATTTATGACATCCTTTCTGTTTACACTCTTTAAAAATATATTAAGTTGAGACTTTAATGTAATGTAGGTATATGTTGGCTGAGCAAAGCATGTGGGAGGTCTTAAAAGGTGAAGGTGCAACTTTTGAAAATCCAATTTCCCTACCTGCATTAAGAATGGCTGTCCGTAAACACATCGGTGATACTGGACTATTAGACCACTTATTGAAGCACATTGATGGTAGATTGGCACCTGGAGGCACTGAGCGATTCCGACGACGTTTCAACACCAAGGGAATCATGGAGTATTGGTCCGAGAGTGCTAATTTGGATGAAATCCACCAGGAGACTGGGATGCAAAACCCTTACCAGATACAACCATCTAAATTAAGGGCAGGAAGTGTTCCTATGCGGAAGGTTGGTTCTATTGATGAACTGAAAATGCTCAAAATAGAGATGGCCCAGATGAAGAGGTATTGAACTTGGAAACTCAGATTTCATAAATAGTTCTGTATGCTTACTGTTAAATGTTCAATTTTTAAGATGTTAGTTTGCATAGCAGGGACATGCAGGAGCTCATTGCAAGAAAGAAAGTAAAGAGGGAAAGGTGTTTGGTGGAGGTGAATAAGTTCATAATTCAATGGTCTGTTCTCTCAAATAAACTTTATGAACTTTTATTTTGATAACTGTTGACAGGAGACACAGAAAAGTTTTGCGAATTGGAAAGCCATGACTGAGGAGCGTGTAACTGAGATTTTGACTTTTTTGAAGGGTGTGCAGGTATCTAAGCAGCTTATTTCCACACTTTCCCACTATTTTAGATCATAGGTCTTGTTTGGCAGTGTCTTTTTTTCGAAGAAAAACTGTACTTTCTTAAATAAAACATACATTTAAGAGATTTCTAAAGATAGTAGCTTCTGAAAATGAGCTATCTAGATAAGGGCTTTTTATATCTTAAAACAAACTAGGCTTTAATGGGATTCAGTTTATGTTGAATGTATTATATGCTTTACTGTAGCTTTACATACTGACAGGGCATGAATGAAGACCTTCTGATTTGTAAAACTAAAGTTGAGCAACAGCTTATGGAAATAGCCAATAAATTGAGTGATGTGCGAACATTGAGAGAACTCACCACTTCAAATTATCTTTCGACAAGCTGGGAGGATTGGCTAGAAAGCACCAACCTAGACAATATTCATGGAAACGAATTTTCTCCATGGTTTGGGAATCCTGAGCTGCTTGATGTTCCACAAGAGATTGTACTTCAAGAGCCGAACTCAGTCCTACCAATTCAGCTGCAAAGCGTAGAACAGACTATCATGAAGAGGTGTTATAATTAAAATTATATTCTTTAAAGCCATTTCATGCACCCTTTCAGGGAAAAAAAATAACAAAGGAATTGTTTTTCTTCTTTCAGTGATTCCCTTATTTCCCCCACTTTTGATTACAGCAATTTGCAAGATTTGGTGCCAAAGAAGATTGGTGAAGATCAACCTAATGTGATCCTTGATTCTTCTAGTGCTGTTAATTCTAAGTCAGACCTTGACAAATCGATGATATTGTGTCAGGTGATCTTGACAGTATTACTATTTTCTCAATTTTTATAATTTTAGTTTAGTATTTATTTTATAATATTTTTCTAGCAGGAAATGTTCTTGGAATTATTTACATCCAGGGATAAAATGGAGCAGCAGTTATTGGAGATATCAAATACTGTATATGGCATGCTGACATCGGAATAGACTTTACATCAAATCAAAGTACGAGCCTAATTTCAGGATTCTAACTTTTAACCATTTTCTTTTGTTACTCTCAGAGTGTAGGGTTTAGATATTGTACAGCGTTAACGATCTAATGGTGAAGTAAAATCCTTTTCCCAACCACGAATAGGAGCCTCATCTGAATCTCACCCACAGTAAGCTGCAAATTGTTGATACTCTCCCCTGACCTTTCACAACAGCCAATCAGTTTATTCACGCTTCAAGGTTCATTAGGTCTTCATAGGTAGGACTGTTATTTCAAATTACAGTTTTTTGGTTTTGTTAAGTAAATTAAGCTCCTCTTGGTAGCTCTTCTGGTAGGCTTTAGTGGAATTTTTTTGGCTAAAGTACTCATGAAAACATGTACTTAAACCTTATTTGAGGATAAGTTGCTATATGTAGAATTTCTGCAGTATAGTTCATCTGATATAGTGGATTATGTGATTATATAACCAATTCTCCCTCTTGTTTTTTTCCGTAACAATTAAACTGTTTGTTGGTAACTTGGACACAATGTAGCTGATGGTATTTACTCTTAAAATCTTGAAGCTGTTATTTACTGTTAAAATCAGACAAATAGTATACGAACCACCATTGTAAATTTTTAGATAGTGTATTTCTAATATTTCCACAATAAATTTCTGTTAATCTCTGGTTCATTATGAAAATTCATCTTTTTTACTTCTTTTTTTGTTGTTGATTTGAGTAATAATGTTGCTCTTGTTGATTATTCAAGAACCTGTTTAACCACTGGAACACAGAAATTGGTTGGTTCAGATTTCAATTTGGCTTCTTTTTTTTTTTTCTGCATCCTAATATTATGTTAAAGAAAAATTCATTTTCAAATATATTTCCTTTGTTTTAAAAAAAAAATATTAAAAGTTCCATTCCAAAACATTTATTATAAAGCATCTATTGTGAAAGTGTTTTTTTCACTCGTATTAACAAATTGTGTTCATTTCAGTACTTTTTAATTTATTATTTTTTTCACATTTTTCTACTGAGCTAAATCTGACATTCGATTCTTATTAAACTCCCATTAGATATGATTTAAGTATTACTACTAGTTTTGGATTGAATTTTTATGCAAAAGAAATAAATAAATGTAAAAATGGAAAAGTTATTCAAGGATCTAGTTTGATTGGATGATGAGAAATTGGGAGAGAATATAAGGAATTAACTTAAATGATTTAGTGCTGTAGAAATAATATAAAATATTTTTAAAAGTGACTAGATTTATTAATATTTTTTTTTTACCTCTTTCACTTCCTATTATTAGTCTCTTCAGGTCTATTTTTGATTCAATCAAACATCTTTAATTCTTACTTTTATTTTTCATACCTTTTCTATTTGATTATATTTTTTTATCCACTTTATCTTTTTCCTTTTTATCAACAAATTCTCAATAAAATTTTAGAAATCATTAGATTAAAGGAAAGCTTTAAACTAATTTTAACTAAAAGTGTTAGATAATGATGAGATAGATTCTTAATAACATGAATAAAAAGTGAAATAATGATGACATGCATGTATACCTTAAAAGCATAAGTTTCATGTGACATCTTTATTATATTTTATTCATTGTTTTCTTTTCCTGTTTATGGTATTACTAATCAATTATCAAGTTATCATTCTTCAAACTTTGTGTTTCTTTGTCATGGTAGTACACAAAGAATTCTTCAAACCTATTTCATGTTTTTCAAAGCATCAAATCCCTTTTTGTTTAATAACTTAATTATCATTAAGTCTAGTTGTTCAAGAATGGATTTATTTGTTACTAATTGTTATTTTTATTATCCTATTATGAGACATCACCCTATGGAGGCAGGTGCACTCAAGTGCATAGAAAAAAAAAATAAAATAAAAATTTCCATCATGGCATTTTGAATATTTAATTCGTAATTAGACCAAGTTGTGAATATAATAAGAAATAAAAATTGTTTGTGTGATGATTTTGTTTGAAATTTTGAGCATAAGAATAGCGTGGAGATAAGGAGAGTGAGTGAACAAATCAAAAAACATCGTCTTTGGGAAAACTCTCAGTTACAAGACTTTTGTCCCAATTTTGATTCGTTGATTCAGTCACACATGTGAACAATTGCTTTTTCCCATGCGTCTCATTTTCCTTTCAACTTCATCTGATTTTTCAGAAACTTTTTTCCAAAATTTCACTGTTCACCAATTCAACTAAAATAATATATCAAATTTATAAAATTCAAAGAATCCAAGAAATATTCTACACAAACTTCAATGAATTTAAATTTAAATTTAGAAAAAAATAAAGAATAACAAGAATATATGAATATCAATGACATCCTAAAAGTAAAGAATAACCATTCAATGAGTTTACATTGTTCTTTCGACAAGTTTAAAGTTCTCCACTAAGATTTGGTTTGTACACGTCATTGATTGATTAAGTTATATAAAATCAGAAGAAATATTGTGATATAAGCAACTTAATAATAATAGTAATTATAATAATAATAATTAATTATCAGAGGATAAGGTTTAAATATCTCTTATAGCTTTCATTTTTTTTTCTCTTCTCAGTCAACTCTTAGTACTTTTTAGACTTCAGAACTCATTTCCGCAGCCAGAGTCTCTTCCAGATAAATTTTTTAGCATTTTTTTTGAAGTAAGTTTTGCTACTTCTAGACCCAGTGATAGTGACTAAAATATTATTATACTATTATTTATTTAAAAGCATTTTAAGAAAATGAGGCACATAAAAAGCAAATCCTCTATATAATCCCAAAAATGAAATATTTCACAAATTATAAAGCAGATAACAAGTACCTGATAAAAACAATAGCTACATATTTTTTTAAAATACGTTTGCTATTATTCAATGAGTGTAACTTTTATAAAGACTAAAATAAAATAAAGGTATATTTGGTATATTTATTTGACAAGTGGTGCAGATGTCTGCGGATATAATTGGGGAAAAGCATCATCAGATATTTAATAATTTCACAACACAAAACAAAACAACACAACTTGTGTTTCAGTGTTCCGCAATTCATTCAGCTCTTGCAATTCAAACTTCAAAGCAAAACACCCATTGTTCTTACAAAAATCACAAATTTTCACAACCTTCTTTCTTCGTCCCATAAATTTCATTCCATTTCGGCTTCTCAAATCGAATCACCATGGCATCTTCCAAGGAGAGAGAACATAATACACCATGCCCAAGAACACGTTCACACTTGTAACTCGTAGCCACCACCACACCACCTGAAAAACACAAACTTTCCTTTCTGTTCCAAACTTAACGACTGCGCAGCACTGCACTGCACTGCCGTTAACTACTGTAAAGGTTTGTCTTTTGGGTGACCCAACAGAGAACAATGGCGGGGAAATCGAGTTCGAGTTCGACAAACGTGACGGTGAAGGCGGCATGGGTTTTGCCACACCGGACGCAGAACATCCGGGAGGTGTACGAGGTGGGTAGGAAGCTGGGGCAGGGGCAGTTCGGGACAACGTTCCTGTGCACGCGCCGGGCGACGGGAGGAAAGTTTGCGTGCAAGTCGATTCCCAAGCGGAAGCTTCTGTGCAAGGAGGACTACGAGGACGTGTGGCGGGAGATTCAGATAATGCACCACTTGTCGGAGCATGCTAACGTGGTTCGCATCGAGGGCGCGTACGAGGACTCTTCTGCCGTGCACCTCGTCATGGAGCTCTGCGAGGGCGGCGAGCTCTTTGACCGGATCGTCCAGAAGGGCCACTACAGTGAGAGACAGGCGGCGAGGTTGATAAAGACCATTGTTGAGGTTGTCGAGGCTTGTCACTCGCTTGGAGTCATGCATAGGGACCTCAAGCCAGAAAACTTTCTGTTTGACACTGTTGAAGAGGATGCCAAGCTAAAAGCTACCGATTTCGGGTTGTCCGTTTTTTACAAGCCTGGTGGGTTGTGGGTTGAACTGGAGTGTGCGCTTGTTGTTACAATCTTCAATTTGGTTTCTTTGGAGTTTTGGCGCTTCCTTTCCTTTTTTTTTTTTCAGATTTTTGGTTTCTAAATTTGGGATGTGCGTCGGGGAGATTGTTGATCTGATTGAGAGTGGATGATTGATGGATTCCTTATTCCAAGTTATCTCTTGGGTTGGGATTTTAGTGTTCTGTGTGTACGGAAGAGCATCTTTTAGAAAATGTCCTGAGAAATTAGTTTCTAACTCTAGCTCAGAGATAACCAGAGTTCACCTGCAAAAAGCTGTCAACTTTTTTGGGTGGAATCATATTCCGTTTTTAATTTGGTGGAAATGGGTCTGGTTATACTTCAAACTAGTGTTTACAATCTTGAATCCGCTTCTGTGAAAAAGTCTATTCCAATCTTGAATTTGCTTACTCTAATGCGTGAGAGTGTGGATGGTTTCTTGTCGTTGCTTAGTGTTTTGGTTTCTAAATTTAGGAAGTGGGGTGGAGAGATTGTTCCTCTGATTTGAGGTGGATTGATGAATTCCTTATTCCAAGGTTATTTAGCTCTTGGGTTGTCTGATTCTTCGTAGAATACTTGTTATGAAAGGTTGGTCTTTTAAATGGGTTTTATTGAGAAATTAATATCTGGGTTCACTCCAAAAAAATTTTCACTAGTTTTGTTCTTTTAATGAAATAGGTGATTATCTATAAAAAATGATGAAAAAGGGGTTTGGTTATATTGAAGGTAGGACTGTGCCATTTAGATGCGTGATTGTGGAGGATGCCTTTTGGAATTGATTATGATCTGGTGGTCGCTGATAGGAGGAAATTAAAGAAGCAACGGGGTGTGGGGAATGGTTGTGGTTGTTTGTGGTCTGTGTTTGTTTTTGAAATGTGATCAATTTGAGATGAAAATGTTGCCTTTCCCTTTTCAACGAAGGGGTTCACAAGTGGTTTTCCATGGTGGAACCTTGAAGAATATAGTCCACTGATGTCGTGTTTGATGTAGAGATTCCTAGATTTTAGGTCCTCCTTTTTCAAGATGTCAATTAAATTGAATAATGAGCCTCGTTGCGTGAGAAATCCCTGTGGGCACTGAAGAATGAACTGGATTAGTTTATCTGATCAGGGTTAAAATAGTTTAAAAAGGAAAGGAATCTCAAATGGAATAAGAGCAGACCAACCTTTTGTTCCATTGTTTTGATGTCTTAACACATGGATTTTTTTTTCTATAAGCTTGGACTATATACGCCAATGTTTAAGTATGCTTTTTCTGCAAAACTTATAAAATAGTTGAAATCCGTACTATCTCTTAAACGGAATCTTATAGCTGCATCCTTTTGGTTGACAGTTGACTCAGTTTTTTCCTTGCAGCAACCTGTTTCATCTTTGTGCAAATTGTGAATGAAGAGAAGTATTTGTCAGTAAAATATACTTAAAATTTAAAATTTAAGTAGAAGTTATGCAGTCTCATCTTACAGTTAAAGTTCATTTTCTGTTCCATTCCTCATTGTTAGATATAAACTGCAAATGATTTCATTCTGTGAATGCCCCTGCCTAACACTGAGATCCTTTCAGGTGAATCGTTTTGTGACGTTGTCGGGAGCCCATACTATGTTGCACCAGAGGTCTTGCGCAAGCTCTATGGGCCTGAATCAGATGTGTGGAGTGCAGGGGTTATTTTGTACATTTTATTGAGTGGGGTGCCACCATTTTGGGCTGGTAACTATTAGCTATGTATATGTTAAACTAATAGTTGGGGATCTTATCATATTTGTGTTCTCTTCATTGATAATACTGATGCAAGTCATTACTTTCAGAAACTGAACCCGGGATCTTCAAACAGATTTTACTGGGAAAACTTGATTTTCAATCTGAGCCTTGGCCTAGCATTTCAGACAGTGCCAAGGATCTAATTCGGAAAATGCTTGATCAAAATCCAAAAACAAGGCTTACAGCACATGAAGTACTCCGTAAGTTGCTAAAACTTCTTGTTAGGCAAATAACATTATTGAGTTTACAACGTTACTACATAAATTCTTAGACTGGCCCAAGAGCTGTAAGATGTCTTTCTGTGTCAGGCCACCCATGGATTGTTGATGACAGCATTGCACCAGATAAACCTCTAGATTCTGCAGTTTTATCACGCCTGAAACAGTTCTCTGCAATGAATAAACTGAAAAAGATGGCATTGCGGGTAAGGCTTCTTTAGAACTTTTTGCTAAGGCTAGAGGATTTGTGTTTGTCCAAATTACGAGATTTTACATTTTTTGTATTGAGAGGAAGAGGGATAAAAGATAATGAAGAAATGATTTGATTTTATCTAAGATGTTACAATGTACTGATGTTATTTAATATTTTTATAAAACCTAGTGTACTTACTAACCCTTATTTATACTAGTCATAACTTTATTGATTACAATAACAAATCATAACCAGATAAGGACACATGGTAACTGATCTAAGATAATTGTGACATAAGACAACCACATTTAGAAGATAATCCAACATATGATGAGATCATTTTGGTTACTTCCACATATTCTAATATATGCTGAGAATGGATGAACAAGTTTGCTTTCCAGAGTACTCACTTCTCTGTCTTCCTGTTACAATGAAAAGTTGCCATATGCATATATGAAATGAATTTCGGCTAACCAGATTGTAATTGTTTCAACAATCGTTGGAAAGCCATTTTCTTTCATAGTTACTCAATTTCTTGTGCATTATTTTTAACAAGACCTAGAAAAGCTGCTTGGTTGTAAAGTTTATTACAAAACATGGTGGGATGCCTGCAGGAATGCAAGATGCACCATCAGGTATTAGATTGCTATCCTATACCTACTACTGGTGGTTGCCCTTCAGAAACTAGTGGAGTGATTCAAAGGAGCCCTTTTTTTTTTAATAAATTTAATTCTGATGCATTGATACTCTAAAAGTTTGTACATTGTCAACCAATTATGAATTTCATGTAATTGAAAACTGTTGACTTATATGATTAGTACTTTAAAAGTAATACATTGGGTTTTAAGAAATTAGTTGATAATGTAAATATTTAAACTGACAGTGTCAAAAATGTATTTTAATATATTTTTATTGGGAAATTAAAAAAGTAACTGTATCATTAATGACTTTTACTTTCTCTTAAAAAAAGTAAATAAATAAAGATGAACTCTCACTCTTGATCACCCTTACCCTCAAAGCAAGGCCAAGGGTATTGGAGCCAGAAAAAGCTACATGGTTGGAATCAAACAATTGGATTATGTCCCAATGGATTTCTCAACAGCTATCATTGGTTAGATACACTTCATAGTTATGGTGGCTGCTTTTTACTTGTATTTTTTATTCTGGTTATACACACTCTTTTGGATTCTGTTTCTTAATTTCAGTTCTCTGTTTGGACTTATGAGTTATATATTGTTTTTTTGAATATGGATCTTGAGGCAGCCTCATCCTTATTCTTACATGATTTAGATATCTATGAGCCTTAAAATTGGAAGACAAGGTTCACTTCCGAAGGGAATACTAAGGTTGGAAAGCTAACATAAGTAGATATTGAAAGAAGGTTATTTACATTCCATCTTAAAAAATGTGATTTTTTTCTATAATTGGTATTCTTAGTTTTCCATTAAATTAAGACAAATCAGCAAAAAGGAAATACTATGCAATCTTAGCCTGAACTTCAGGGCACCGTTATATTATCTGTTCGTAAAACATGAAGAAAGTGATCTACTTTTTAGTCCTTCTGCTTTCCATCTTAATACCACAACAGTTATAGTTTTGCTTGCTTAATCCTAGGTTATTGCCGAGAGGCTGTCTGAAGAAGAAATTGGTGGCCTGAAAGAGTTATTCAAGATGATTGACACTGACAACAGTGGATCCATAACATTTGATGAACTAAAAGACGGCCTGAAGCGAGTAGGATCTGAACTTATGGAGTCTGAAATCAAGGATCTTATGGATGCTGTAAGATTTTTTGATGAATGCTAATAACGGCAACATTTTTCAACATATGGCATGTTTGGATACAAGCTAGAAGTGGTTTGGAGATCTTCTCTTCTGAACATAAAAAATAAACTCTTTTCTCCGTAGAGAAGCTCTTCAAAGCTCTAAAAAACACTTTCAGTTTTGTATCCAAACAGACTCATACTGTAATCAAGTGAAATGATTGTGTGTTGACATAAATAAGATGGAATCTCATTAAGGGTCACATGATTTTCATCAAACACAAAGAGTGCTATTTTGAGAAGTGTCTGTTAAGATCAATTTTTTAGTCCATTTTCATGCTGCTTTGCCTTTAATTTTGACACGAGATCTTGTAATATGGCATGGAACAGGCAGATATTGATAAAAGTGGAACAATTGATTATGGCGAATTCATTGCTGCCACTGTTCATTTAAACAAGCTGGAGAGAGAGGAAAACCTGGTGTCAGCCTTCTCCTATTTTGACAAGGATGGCAGTGGTTACATAACTCTTGATGAGATACAACAAGCTTGTAAGGACTTTGGTTTAGACGATGTTCATATTGATGACATGATCAAGGAAATTGACCAAGATAATGTAAGTACTGTTCCATTTCTTGTCATGGCATGTTTTCTTGTAACAAGACATAAAATTTCAAGAATTCATCTTGGAATGTGTGTGTCGGTACCAAGTTGTTTGTTGGGGCATTAATGGAGGATCTGTGGTGCAGGATGGGCAAATAGATTATGGGGAATTCACTGCCATGATGAGAAAGGGCAATGGAGGAATTGGAAGGAGAACAATGAGAAAAACACTGAATTTAAGAGATGCTTTTGGGTTAGTAGAAAATGCCTCCAATCAAGTTATTGAGGGCTACTTTAAGTAACTTCTTGCAGACAAAATTCACAAAAAAATTAATTTAGTAAGTTTCTACCATGTTTGTAGCTTCTTGACCAAATTTTGCTTATCTATTGAAAGACGCATCTTTTCTGGAATTTATTTTTTCATATTCACTGATTTTTATTTTATTTTTATCTTAATCGACAACCTCAATTATGGTTGATTCAAGTTTAGACTGTAGTAGTTGTTACGCATTCATCACTGAGATTATAAGAACGTTGAAAAATTATGGTGCCTCTTTTTTTCTACAAGATATCTTGTCATTGGCCCATTACCTTATCTTAGGACCACCAAAAGGCACTTTCTTCTTATCTTGTACATAGTTATAATGTATGGGTTTTCAAAATACATTAAAGGCCTTCTGATTTGGAATAATTTATTGAAAAATTACATTCTAGATTTATTACTTTTAAAAGGTTATTAATATTGTTTTAATCTAAAATATTTTTTAGTGTGGGGGTCACAACATACAGTATATGTTCTATTAAAAATTTAACAAAAGTTATTATTTAGAAGATCTTTTGTTGTCATTGTGTAACATGTATTGATATTAAATGCTGATTAAAAGTGTATTAAAACTAAAATTGTTTTAAGATTATTATGGGAAAAAAAAAGTGGTCATGTGGAGAAAATTAAGAATCCATCATTTTCCATTGTTTAATATTTTTTTAGCTTATGGAAAGGGATTGATAAAATAGAATCACATGAAAGAAGAAAGCGACCCAAATGCTGTGGCACGTAGGCCACCCATTTTTCCTATTTTTCTCCCAAACACACACACACACACACACATATATATATATATATATATATATATATATATATATATATATATATATATATATATNATATATATATATATATATATATATATATATATATATATATATATATATATATATATATATATATATATATATATTGAAATTGTATATTTTTTTTGCATGATCTTATTTAAATGTAATTAATTTTAAATGAAATCTGATCTTTACGACGTCATTATTAACACAAAAATCGAGTTTTGCAAACGTAACTTTAATTTAAAAAATTAAAAATCGTCTGATGACGACTTTTCCATAATAAAATTATATTTGTAGAATCTTATTTACAAATTTTTAAAAGAATAATCCAGATCGATAATTTTTAAATCACATTAAGTCAGAATCATCAATTTACTCATATTAGATATATAGAAAATTATTAAAAGAATTAGAAATTCGTTCAAAACATTTAACAAAATAGATTTCTTTTACACAAAAAAATATCCAGTATGCTCACTAGAAGATCATATTATTGCATCCTCTATTTTATAAATAAAAGGAAAAAGCATTGATAGAAAGATAGAGGTAACGAAAATGGAGGTCTAGAAATAGATGGTTATATATATATATATATATATATATATATATATATAAAGATTGTTGTTGATGAACGAAACCCTCCTAATAATTACTTTCAATGATACTTTCTTTTGTTTGTTTATGTTCATTTCAACTATATACAACGTACAAATGTATTTGAAACGTATAGGAATTCCAATTAAGATAATGAAATTTCATTAATACGTACTAGTCTCTATATAATACGACTTCCTTGCTTTCTATCAAGGATACTTCAAAACTCAGACAAAAATGCATACTTGTCTTAAAATGTATAAATTTAAGAGTAAAGAAGACAACATTTATATATTATTATTACTTGTCTTAAAATGTATAAATTTAAGAGTAAAGAAGAGAACAAGTGATCGGTCTAAAATTATTTAATAATAATAATTATAAACATCAATATTAACCAATCATATATTACTGTTAAAATATTATTAAAAAAATATTGTAAAGACATCGTTATCCTAAATTTAACCACATAGCATATATATGTGTGGGTTCCACAATTGCTACTAGTATTAAGAAGTGCCAATCATCCTATTAAGAGAAAAAGATTCTAATAATAGCAATGAATCAAGTATAAGTTGTCGTTTCGGTCATCGTGGCTCCACAATTATTACTAGTGGACAAATCTCGAGAGGAACTCAACATATTATAAGGATATATGTTCACCCTCACTGCTATTTGTTCTTCTCATGGACAAGAATTTGGCTATAGCTTTTCCAAAACTGATGTTAGGAGTTGATAAATCAATAACCATAAAAGGAAAAACCAAAGAATATGCAAAGAAAACATAAGGTGCATGCATGGAGATTGCAGTAGTGCTTCATGAGTGTTCGAAAAGAGAATAAGTATATTATATAGAAGAATGTAAATGAGGCATTTATTAGAAAGTGAATTTTTACGCCTAACTCAACCCCCTTCATGTCGTGATAGTAAAAATTGGGTGGTCCAATAGTGACTAACTCAACCCCCTTCATGCCGTGATAGTAGAAATTGGGTGATCCAATAGCGACCCGACAACGGGTGAAAACAAAACCTTATATATTATCAATTGGCCTTATCTCTAGTCGATGTGGGACTTCCAACACACCCTCTTCACGTCGAGGTATAGACATCTCGTGCAGCCTAACTCAACCTCACAAGGCCAGCTTGTAAGGTGAGGTTTGCACCTCACTTATATATTATAATTTGGCCTTATCTCTAGTCGATGTGAGACTTCATTAGAACATTTGAAGAGCATACCTATGATGGAGTCAATAAAATATTTATGATTTCAAAAATTTAAACGAATTGTTATAATTTTTAAAATTCTCAACACTTTTAAGTAACTATCTTTTATGTGTATTTTCTTTTCTTTTCCCTTTTTTTAAACTCAGAATAACATTACTTTACTAGTTTCAATAAAAGTATAAAAACTAATCAAATATATTTATTTTATAACTGCCTTTTATGGATACAATTTTTATAATTTTACTAATTATAACTTTAAATAGTAAATTAATATAAAGATTTATTTTTCATTTACTTGCCTAAACACGCGATAGCATCTTTGAAAATGTATTTTTAAATATCTATAAATTATTTAAATTTTAAAAGTAGTAATTAAATAAGTAAAATTGAAAAAAATAAAATGTATATATAATTATAGATTACCGAAAACACAGAATCTATATTCAAATTTTTTAAATATTTATAATACTATGTTAATAGATAATAATATTTTACTTTAATTAAGTTAATCTTCATATAAATTTATATTTAACAGCCCCAACTTAATATGCTTCATTTAAATGAACTGGCCACAAGTCTAAAAGCATAAAAAATTGTTTAAAAAATATAAATCATATCAATTAAAAGCATAACTTTGATTAAAAATCATATGAATTAAATATTTGTATCTGATAATGATGGTGAACATAACAGAGTAGCATGTGAAAATGGTCAAAATTCTAGTTTCTCACTTGCTTTAGCAGAGGCCAGAGGAAACAAAATAAGCAATTCTGGATCACTGTAACCTGGTTTTGAACGTGGTGATGGATGCAAATAAAATCTCCTTTCTTTGATGGCTTTCTCTTCTTCTTCTGTGTTCAATTCAGCCATCATTGACTCTTCTTTCTTTTCACTTTCCATAATGGTCAAATGGGACAACAAGGTTGAAGGGGTGGTCGGGCTTTGAAGAAGGCTTGAACTTCCTGATCCAGGACTTGGAGGAAAGCTAGAACTTCTTGACTTGGAGGGTGAAGAACATGCACCTGTTTTCAAATGCAAAACGGGTTTCACAATCTCCAGTTTTGGCTTCATGGATTTCCTTCTTTCATGGAGTTTTGAGGTTGTCCTTTTCATGGTCGAAACCTTTGCAGACTCTCCTACTTTACCTGCACTTGCTTCTGGGGGGCCTGTCAAACGTTGTACCACTTCCCTGAATGCATCTGAGTTTGTCTGAACAAAGGTGGTTAGTGGCTTGCAATCTGATGCTTCACCATGGATTGTTGGCTTCTCCATTCTCATCACTACACTTTGACAATGAGAATTACAATCGCTTAGCATATTATCACCTGCAACATTCATGACTAATGATCCAATTAAGAAAGATTCATGTATGCACTTTTCACCATCATTCAGTCACAGCGTTGTTATGTGTGGTAAGTTTGTTCCCTTCTAAAAATAATTTTCTCAGAAGTCATAGTAATGATGATTTCTGATTAATCACATATATGATATATGCCTCTTATATCAATCCATAAAGTTTAAGGAAACCAGCATTCAACAGCAGGTGGAAATCAGATACAAAAATTATTCATGGCATAACACATGAAACTGGCAATTACCGTTTATATGGTACCAGAAAGAAAACCACTTGAGCAAAGAGTTCTACTTTATGAGAAAATATGATATGATTTGAGATCCAGGGATGGACATGTTGTAGCTGAAAAATATGCAGACTTAAATAATTGATGATTGAATGATGATGACCCACATCACCTTTGAGAATGAGAAAACCAAATGTTTTCTGTTCTGTCGAAAGCATGTCATATCAAATAATTCTGGGAATGGGATAAGGTTAACGAGTTAAAGAAGATTTCTTAGGAGCAGTGTCCATAAACACGGGACATGTATGTGAAACTCCACAACATACAAATTTCCCTCAATAATGTTCTGGGTGGAGGGTTGGCATTTATTGAATCAACCCTCAAAAGCATCGTGAATTGTGTTTTTCTTATAATAGCATGTGGATCAGATTTTGCAGCTCAAAACACTTTATGCCTAACTGTCAATTACCTGGTTTACCTGTTACTCATTCACTATTAAGGTCTTAGAATTGGACTTGCCTGTTTTGTTTTTTTCCCTCTCATTTATTGACTGAAATTGATAACTCACAAATTTAGCCACAGAGCACAGACTAACTTAACGTTTTTTTTAACTCACAATAATGTTCTTTTGATGTTTTCTATATGGATCCAGCTTGAAAAAAGGCATTCCATAAAACTTCACTTTAGTTTGAGCAAACACTAAAAAATGATTGAATACAAAGCTCAACTTGTTGTTCTCGACACTAAATTCTTATTTTGATTACAGAACACTGCCTCAAGCATAAAATTTTCTGATACTGTGTAAGATTTCTGATGAGACTTCGATAATAGATTCTGATGAATGAAATAGAAACTAACACAAACCAGCAATGGACAGTAATAGTAAGTAACTTTGTTTCTATTTTGTGGTATTGAAGGGAAACAACGAGCATTGTTATCTATGCAGTACAATGTAAAGAATCACACCAATTGAAACTCCTAAAAGTTATAACAAATAACAAAGCTTTCATGAATCAAAACCATATGATGAAACAAGAAATGTCAAACTTGAAGAAAGTAGGAATGTGCAAATAACGAAAACATGTTGTAGCCTACCTAAGGTGGTTTGATGGTGGTGCGTTGTTGTATGTTAATGTGCAGAGAAGAAAATGAGTTGAGAAAGAAAGGAAAAGGAAGAGGAAGAATAAAAAGTGTGAAAGAGAGTGTAGTTAAAGATTTCTGGTACAAAGGTTGGAAACCAGTTTAGACAGAGAATCTTTGACCTCAGAAAAGTAGTCATATACCATTAGCTTTGCCACATCAACTACTTGTTGTAAAGGGCAATCTACCCTATCACTTTCCTTCTAGTTACTGCCAAAAATGGATTATCTTAACTCAAATTCAAAGAAAAAACAATGATTCTTAAGAGAGACAACTTGAATATTTTTACCTTTTTTAAGATAGCTGTCGTATACAAACCGATAACCATCATCTGTCTACAACCATTTATTTTGTCATGTTATCTGCCATATTCATCTTAAAATGGTTAAAACCTACCAAACCACAGCTACGTTAAAATAAAATTATGAAAGAATATATACAATTTCTTGCTGTAATTTGAAAATGCCATCACATTATTTTTTCCAAAATATCCTGAAGTAAAAATGTACATAAAATCAATCACATGAAAAAGTTATAGTCATTAGTGCTAGATGATAGCGCACAATCACATATATTCATATTTTATTGTACATTTAAAATACTTTTAGCATATTCTATTTTCAGTTTTTTTTTTAATTATAATAGATTGGGATCAATATACATAATTGTTTTAGTTTTGTTTTTTTCTTTGTTAATTTGACATTTGTGTATTTCTATATTATTTTCTCATTCTAGTTACAATAAATTATACATTTTTAAAATAACTCTTCGTAAGTTTTATTTCTCATTTTAAAAACTAAATTAAATTTTGATTTAATATTTAGATATAAATTAAATTAAACATATTTTGGTTGTATTCATATTTTTCTGATTATACAATAATTATTCAATTAAATTAAATAATTGAATTGATTAATAGTTGAAACTTAAATATGAATTTTAGAGCATCATATTTGTTATCTTAAATTTATGAATTAATCTTTCATTTTTTAATCCTTCTCATTTTTTTAATCTGTTTCTTTCCTCTATTTTGTTTTTAATTTTCAAATTAATTTGTAAAGAAAATATATTAAGGATTATATATAATAAATATATACCATTTTGACCTAAGTGTGTTCTATGTTAGAGAAAATTGAAATAAGACATTGAAAATCAGTAATAAAGAACAGAGAATATGCAATGTCATTTGTATTTAGAGAGCTCTCTGTCTCCAGGCATATCCTTATCTTCAAGAACTAAATTTCTTATCTATGGCTCTTCCTTCTTCAACTCAGAACAATCTCTGTAACCATTGATCTTCTGTTTACTTTTCAGTATTTTTTTCTGCAATGTGCAACAGCCTATCATCAGATAGCATTGAACTTGGTTTCTTGGTGAGAAAGGGAGTACTTTTCCATGAGCTTAGATAGTCCTTCATTAAAACTTTCCTCCAACTGCACCTTTTCCTCCCAATGTCTCTTTATCATTGCAGCAACATTCTCTTTATGAGCTTTTCTCAGTTTCTCCTCTTCAGCAACAAAGTTTTCCATTTCTTTATCTTGAAACTCAACAAATTTTAGATATTCATCAACCCTGTCATCCAAAGGGCTAGAACTTAATGGCTTCACCTTCTCACGTTTCTCCTGCTGCATCCTCTCAAACTCTTCTTCCTTTGCAGCCCTTGAATCTTGAATGATTCTGATCTGCTCCTTGAAAAATTGTTCTTGCATGTACATCTTTCATTCACACAAAGTATCCAACGGTCAGCAGATACCAAGAAGAAAACAAGAAACATTTCATAAGCTAGAAAAGAAAACAGAAAAATGCAATTTTGACATCAATCTATATAAACAGTTAGCAATAGTATTATTACCTCTTCCTTGTTCTCTTCGTGTTGCATTTTAGTTCTCAACCTCACTATGCGATTTTCCTCCATTGTCCTTCGCAGCTTCTCAGTCACTATATCCAAGGATTCTTCAAGAGCTTTTGTTTGTTTTTGTTTTCTGACATCCCTGTCCTTCAAATAAACAAGTAGCTGGTTGTCCTCATTCATTTGCCGAAGTTGGTTTACGACCATCTCCTGGTATGATCTCATGTTATATTTCAGCCTAGATTTACCTGAACACAATTTTGGATAAAAAGAGACCCCAAATAAAAGTCAACATGCTGTCTCCATAGAAGACATCAAAAACCAGAAAAAGATTAAGGAAAAGAAATGTAAAGGAAACCTTGGCAGTGTCTGTTGAAAATGTCCAGGTCTTCTTTTACTGCCATGTAGCCATAGAGCTGTCTCCGGCCACCAGGAAGAAATAATCTACGGTGGTGGCTAAACCAAGCATTTCTGTCAGTTCCTTGTTCTGCAAAGTCTTTGTGAAGACGCTCAGCCTCAAGATAACCTATAGCTGAGGCTTCAAATATCAAAACACTCAACCCTCGATGACCATGGGGGCCATAAGAGTGTCGAGCTTTCACAGCATCATATGTGCTAAAATAATTAAGAAGCTCTTGGTTTCCCATACCTAGCCACTGCATATCAAGAACAAAATAAAGATGTAATACAAAACCCAGAACCAGTTAAGGAAAAGTAACTAGTTATCAAAAGAGTTTAACATAAAAACAATACTATGTTCATCATTTGATGATAATAAGAAAAAACACTTGATACCTTATCATTTTCATCCTGTTCCAGCCTTGTGTTTTGAATGACAACCATTGGAGGCCAAACGATTTCATGATCTTTCTCCTCATCTTTCAAGCCTTTCCACTTACCAAACACTTCCCCTGGTGGAATTACTGCAGTACCTCTTCTGAGCAATTCCTCATCCAAAAGCTCAGCAAACTCCCTGTGGATCTTCACCCTTTTTGACCCTTTTGTTTTGGCATGAGTAATCAGAGGCTGAAGCCCTCTGTACCAATCAATGGCACCAGGACCACCTCGACAAGCCGGACAGTGCCACTGTCTTTCTGGTTCGTTAATCTTATCAATTGGTAGGTTATCAAAATTCTTAAAGAAAACCTTAAACCATTTGCTCTTCTTTCGAGTCTCATGGCTCTTTTGACTAGTATCAGAATCATAGTCATCACTCATGAGATCGTCATCAGTATCTTCCATTGCACCAAAGCCCTCCTCTCCCTCTTCATCAACACCATCATTCTTCACTGGGGATTCTTCAGTAATCTCATCCTTTACCATGTTATCATCACCCCGGTGCTGCCTGGAATCAGTTCTAGATTGCCAATTCCACCCATGCTCCAAGGGAGGTCGAATTAATGGACTAGAAATCACATTGCTGCTTTCAGATTTACTTGCATTTAACTGGGTCCTGGCAGTTCCTTCTGCAGTTCTCCTGAAGTTAGCATTTTGGGACTCCCAAGGATTTCCAGTTGCATAACCAGAAGCCCTTCCAACTCCTCCATCATACCAAGTAACCGGAGGACTCCATGGTTTTGCAGCACTTCTTTTGGCTCTATTCCTGGATTTCCTTGAATATACCACCCATTCACCATCATCTTCTCCTGACTGAAGGTTAACATCAGCAACATCATGAGTCAATTGCTCAATTTTTTGAAGACACTCCGATGCATTTTTCCCTTTGGAAGAAGAACCATCATTGGTTGCCACAGTGGAAGATCTCCCACCTCTTTTTGAACTCATTTTCTGGAACACAATTCGTAACAAAGAACCACCGAAAAACCAACAGGGCTGGCATAAAAAGCTTATACTAACAGTGAATCAAAATTAAACATTCTATTAAAACACACGATTCCCAACAAACCTTTTCATTTGTTTTCAGCTTGATTAAGTTTTCGAGTATTATAATATGTAATACCACACACGAACACAGATTAGTTATAGCAGTTTAATTCACTGAGTCAGAATGATTAGTTAGAGTGACACACCATACACCATGTTGGTTACTTTCAAGTGAAGTTATCTTGAGAGATTCTCTATACAAGCTCATTACATAACGTGTTTCTCAAAAGAAAAATGAGTCGTGACATAAGATAAAGCAATACTGATATACACTATAAGCAATTCTTAATTGGGTAATGCCCCCATTAAAGGGGTTAACAATTGGCCTCAATTCCAACCATATTAGAATAATGTTTCATCCACAAAAATAGAATCTCCGAGTATGCATTAGTTCTTGGCAATTGTCGGTTTTAAAATAATTACTGCTATAATTTTAAGATGATTATTATAAAAGTTAGAAAACTAATTTTCCCTGATGATTTAAGTTTTCCTTGCAGTACTTAAAATTAAAACATCTTATTTTACTCTTTACTCGTACTGTTTTAATATCTTCTTCCATTGTGAGAAATAAAAGCATTAAAAAAGAACTATACAAACCTAAATCGAGAGCTTTTTTTATTGTAGAAACAAAAAGGAGAGGTTTTTCTTAAGAATAGCAGTAAATGAGTAGGAAAAATTGAACTTTGTCTAATTAACTGCATAAATGGCCTATTCGTAGTTACATTCAGTTTGTCGGGTATGGGAAAGTTAGTTGTGCCTTTCTGTTCTCAGTATGGAACTGACGTGTCCATGGATGAAAGATGATTCTTTTCTGCTTAAATTGGTTACTATACAGGATATATCAGTATCAGGCAACTCATGTAGAAGAAGAAGAGGAGGAAAAGTGAAAAGGAAGACGGGTTAAGTGAGAAAGAGAAGGTTGAGAGGAGAAAGAAGTTGGTACCTCGGACGCAGATCAGAAGGATCGCAGGTTGTTGGAAGAAGAACAGAAGAGCTAAGTGAACTCAAAGTTGACTTGCAATCTTCTCTCATGTTGTTGTGTTTTCGGACTTTAAATTTTCATCAAATTTTATTTTTCGGAAGTTTTTACGTGTGTCATAAATTTTAACGCTGTCAGATCCACCCAATCATCTGTCACACACATCTAAGGAATCTATTACCTGTTAAATCAGATTGCATTTTATTCAGCAGTACATGTAACCTTAAAAACAGTTGATTTAGTTATTACACTTAAACAAATTTTCTATGCTGTAATGTAATCTAGTCATAGAGTGCGACAATATTATTAGTTTAATGATTGTTATTTTAAAAACCTTGTTTATGATAATTTTTAGAATGGTGTTAACTGGTGTTTTAAGGTATTGATCAAGGAATTAAAAAGTCAAAGTTATATATAAGAACTTATAATATCATAAAATACTGTACTTGTTAGCCATAAAGACACAAGAAATTAAATGAAGTGTACTTTTTAAAAACTTTAACATTAATAGACTTCTTTCTTTAAAAGGTATATTTTGAAAGATAGAAAATTTCTTCATTTGAAAAAAAAAAAAGAGTGAGAAACAAAATAAGAGCTGATGTATAGGTATAGTTTTTTAAAACCTCTATTTTATAAAGATCAATTTATACAATAAGTAATCTTTATAGGTATTTCTAGTCAAATATTCAAACACTATTTTACTTATTTCTCTAAGTAATTTTTTTTTAATCTCTTTACACTTTATATACACTCGCAGGATTAGTGAAAAGATATTAAAACCTGCAAAGTCAAAGATAAACAAGTATAAAATTTAAGCTCTTAACTAAAAAAAAAAAACGCTAAAAATAAGAAAAATGCAGAATATAACGAAATATATTGACATATTTTAGAAAAAAAATGTCTTTCTCTTCAAGCGTGCCTTCTAATAATTATTGATCCAGTTATCTTATTTTTATTTTGACAATATATTATTTCATCAATGCTTAAAAACAACATAGAAAATTACAAACAATACGTAACCATAAGCATTTAATCTTAATTAAAGTTTGAATAGCCTATATTGTAGACTAGTCTAAAATAAATGTAGATCGTCCAATTAATCCGACTTTGTTTAATGTCTTAAAACATGTTTATTTGTACAATAATCTCTAAAGAGTTTGAACTATTTTTTGCATCCTAAAAAATTGCTTTTAACTATCAATGCCTTAAAATATAGTTAGCCATTTTCCTATTTTCATATAATTATATTAAACTAATGTTATACCTAACCACCCAACTATTTATTTATTGACTAAGTATAATACATTTCAAATATCAATTATATAATATCGTAATAATATTTTAAATTAGCTATCATTTTACAAAATCTAATGTTACATTAACTTTTTTTTCAGAACTCCTTTAGTTAATACTCTATATAATACCTTCGAAACAAATGAATATCAAAACCACGAACTTAAGGTGAAAAGAAAAAATATAAAGTGTAATTAATGAAAAGAGAAGTTGTGACCATTTTTTTTGTCACGAAACATGTCCCATACATAATCTCAAATCTGACAACCAAATACAAGTTATGACCATATAACACATCTAATCATCGCATCATACATCTATATATACAATGACTTTAACAATAATTCAATTTAATATGAAATAAATTAATGTAAAAGTGTTTTTTACATGGGCAGCAAAACTGAATTGTAAATATCAGTGTCTTCAATATAATTGAAAAATTGTCAAAAGAATGAGAAATGAATTACGCTTACACCTACCAAATAACAGTAGTAATCATATACGTGTTTGTTCCCTCGTGATTGGAGCATATATTTCTATCTAGTTAACAAATAAAAAATAGGGAATAAATACTGCCAAAGAATGGTTACATAGAGTATCAAACGGGGAAAAGAATGATTACATTGAAATTGGATGCTCTGCAGCTGAATTTCTCTGCTGCCATGCCTTCAATTTTTATCTAATTATGACTGGGGGCCATGTCTTCAATTTTCTTGGGATTATTTCATTGGTGAATTGCGTGAAGATTGGCCACCACTTTCAAATCCTTTACTTGAATCCTTGGAACTATAAGAAATGATATAGTTGCTCCATCAATCTATCTTCCATCTTTAATTAAGAAACCCGCATTAAGTTGGATCCACCACCTAAGAAAGGGACCTGAGGCTATAAAGTGGTTTAAGTAATCCATCAAGTCTCAAATGGGCTGAACTACAAGGGATCCTAAATACCACTTTCTACTCCAAACTTAATCAACCTAGGATGAGTGTTCCTAATCACTTTCTCAAGAAAGTTCAACGGCTTCGCTCTTTGCAAGTTGAATATCTGCTACTATTAATATCCAAGTGTCGCCTGCATTTTACGACCCGAAGTCAGAACTACTAGTCAACATGTTTTTTTATAATCAATTTTTTACCTTAAAAGATCTTGTTTAAAATGCTCTTATTGACAGTTCCATAATCACTGCTTCTTGCTCCTAATGTAGCTCCTTGCAGAAGTTCAACTGCTATGAATCGACCTGACTCCAGAGTATATCAGCATATTCCTTCTCCTCTTCCTTTTCCTGTTCAACATAATTGGTTGCTTCCAGTTCTTCTGGAAGCTCGACAAATTCCTCTTCATCATCAAGCTCTTCCATCATTTCTTCTTCTGTACGTTTCTCGTTCTCTCGCTCAGCAAGTTCAACCATAACCTCCTTCATAGCCTGCTTTGTAGCAGGCCGATCACTAGATCCATATTTAGGAGCAGGCACAACAAACGGCAGAATTATATCATCTAATTCTGTGCTTTTAACTTTAGGACGACCGTTATTTTCTGTAGGAGGAAAAGTAAATATAATCCCAAGTTCATAATTGCAAATGTGAAGCCCACAATTCACAGAAGGGTCCTCCTTTTTAGGTCCATCAGCTTTTATCCTAAATGGATTTGAAATCTGTCGCCCCCAGGCAGCAGCACTAAAATTATGGGACCCACAGTATACCCAACCAACGGAAGGTGCATCCCTCCCAGACCAGAAACATCTACGCACCACCTGCGCAAACCAATTCCAATGAAATCACTTCAAACATACATTTGTTACGCGGGAAGGAAAAACAGAGATTGGTTTAGTAATCGAGAAGCTAATCACCCAAGTCAAATCCCATATGTATTTAGTATCTGAGACATAGATTAGGAACTCGGTTACAACCATATGAATGAGTACAGTTCATACAAGGGGCCTTTGAAATCTTGTTCACACAAATAGAGTAAAAATGCATCGAAAGCAAGCCACTAAAGATGGGGAATGACAGGACACAAAGAGGAAAGAGGCACCCGAATCCCTCAAACTCAACTTTTCCTTCATCAACAAGACACTTCATCCGTACAGCATAAGAAGAATAAATGCAGTACAGCAACTAAACTTGAGAATATTTTCCATAACAAGAATACATACATGATACATCAATATAAATCAATATAAATCAATATGAAGTTATATTTACCTTGACATGCATTGGATGCCCTATTCGTTCATGCGGATGGGGGATAGCATCATGAAGTATATCTAAAGTCTTCAACCTTTGCCAAGTTTTCTGTTCAAAAGTAGAGAATCGGTTAGGCATTGTTCACATATAATTACAATTTACATATTCAAACCAAGTCAAAACTTTACCCCTTCTCAAGATAACACTGAAAACGATAATACCATAAAACAGTCACGAACTAAATGGTATTCAAATTTGTGAACCATTTGAAAATGGTCAGGGGAAGGGGAGCACATTCGCTGACTCAATATATTCCTTTAAAATAACCCTTTGAAAATGTGTTTTACACATGTTAAGAGAGATTAACTTATCCTAAATAGGGACCAACAAATTGTCCCGTGCAATCTTTGTATGAATGAGTTCGTGCCTGTCTGTCTCTCCACGTGATCTTGTCACATAAAATCTAGCGAGAGAACTCAAATATGTCGTTGTCTCCTTGATAATTGAAATTGCCTCAAAAATATATTTATCTGGAAACCTTTTTTCTAATGAGGGTACTGGTGGTAACACCTAAACAATTTCTTAGAATTTCAGTTTGGATATATCATTCAGGCCTCAAAAACAGTTTGTAAGGAAAAAAATGCCTAAGTTTTGTTTAATTCACGTCTCTCTAACCCATGTAGAACTAATTCACCACCGTTGAGGCTAGAATCAAGGCTCCTCCAAAGATACCCCGCAACTACAGCACGCTAAGAGTGATGGCAGTTAAGGCAGTTTTCCAAGACAACCAATGGTTATATCCGTTCACATGTTCTTATTTAAAAATACAAATATAATACATTATTATTGTATTCAGACTTTAATGAAGTATGACTTTCAACAAAATATTGATCACAAACTACAAAGGGAACCGAAACAGCCATGAAAATAAAGGTTACCCAAGGAATCTAGCATAAAGAAAATCATATCACCTCTGTGAAGCAAAGTATATATCTTGAAGGCAAAATCCCATTATAAGCATTCTTCACTCTTTCAATAGTGGGGAATAGAATTCTAACAGAAGGATTCTTAAGTTCTTCACTAGCACTCCAGCAGCCCCACTGTCAAAGCATCATTAAACTATTGAATTAAAAAAAAAAAACAATTTAAACAAATCATGCCTCATTTAGTAAAGATGTAAGTTTTTTCAAGAGAATCTAATGAAAGAGCAAAGGCCTTCGGATTACTTCGGGATCAGACTCTTCAGAGTCAAAATGTTGCAATGATTTTTTCCCAACAGCAGACGAGAAAGCAGCAAGAAATTTTGAATTGACAGATGAACCAATAGAAGATGCACCTAATGGACAGAAAAGGTGTCAAACAATATTGTCCAGAAGAATGAAAAAATAACGAGGTCATCTTATTGATTCTGACCTGTAATGTAGTAGGGTTGGCATTGTACTCAATAATATTAAAAAAAAAAAAAAACTTACTGCAAATAATTTCAGACTTCAATGATTCGGGCCATTTGTATCGATTTAGAACCTGGTAGAAAAAGTAATAATAATTATTCGTAACTGGATCTTACAAAATAATTTATAGCATAAAAACATCGTCATTTACATGCAAAATCAAGAATGCTTCAGTGACAAAGAAAGAGAAACTCGTAACCATACTTCAAGATAACAACTAGAAAAAGAAATCAAACTTAACCTTAATTTCAACAGATCTATTAGAGATTAGAAATAACAAGCCTTACAAGAAATATTTCCGCCATATGCCTTGCAAATGAGACATCTTAAAACATACCCTTAACAACCAAAACTAGACATCTGAATAGTTAAATTTACATGTTGGCTACCATAGAGACTAGATAGGCTCCCATACCATGTTAGAAATGAGTTAAGCCTAACTTCATAAAGAAAGTAGCTCAAGGGTACAAGTCTTTTATGAGGCATTTTGGCCAATTTCATGGTGGATGTGGAACATCTTAACACAATCAATGCAAAAGATCTTCCTGGTCTGGCACCACTAACCTCTTGTAGTCTCCAAAGGCCATAACATCTTTCAATCGAAGCAATGAGTGAGCAAAAGGACACAATATGTTCGGATTGAATCATCTTTGACATATCTTTAAAATGATGCCCCTGCAAAGTTACAAAGCCTCAAAAATCATGTAACATAAATAAAGGCAACTAACAAGGTCATCCTCTCGAAGACACATCCAACACACCTCTGAGACATTTAGTATTAATTGAACTTTCTTAGAGTTTTCTCCCATGGCAGCAGCAAGTGCCTCTTTTGCACAAACATACCCAGAAAACGTGAAGAATCCGGCATCCCAGAGAGGAGAAACCCATTTTGCAACATCTCTAGGCAGAAAACCAAGTTGAACACAGTCTACAAAAAGGAGCAAAAACAATCAATATTATCACCATTTTGGGTAGCCGGAAAATGTTTATCCAAAACAACAGAAAACCTATCCACCCGCTATACGGGCATGTCCAAAACAACAATCACAATATAACGAAAGTTCAAAACACATTTAAGAAAAACAGAATAAAAAATTAATTTGAAAATAATGAGATGAATGGAGAATTGAATGTAAATATAATGTAAAAGGAATTCACAAGTGACGTAGCTTTTACCTCCCTCAAAAGATCGATCAGGATTGGGAACAAGAACAATAACAGCATTTTCATCAACAGACGCAATGGGCTTTCTTCTTAAAACAATCTCCAACTTCCCATGAGCATTCTTACAAGACTTTCCAAGGAATGAAGCCAGTGATTTTAGTCTAGCACTGTTTGAGTCCGCTACAGTGCGGAAAAAATGGCTCAAACCAACAACAGATGCCACAACTGAACCAAGAAACTTCTAAAACAGATAAAAAAAATGAACAGAAATTAGCATCTTTAAGAATATAAATTGCAGTCAAAGAATCCATAGAAGAAGTAGCTTCACCTAAGTCACCAAATGATCACATGGCTAACAATATTAGTGCTGGAATTGAATATTAAACTAAGATATCCTACTAGCATCACCTTAACCAAAGTCGGGGTTTAAGGGTACAATATTGCAACCCCAAGCGAGGTGGATATAGTTCGCAAATATTAAAACTTAAAAGAACAAAAATTTATATAAAAAGGCAGTGGCAAGTACAGTCAACCAGCGCTGAAAGAAGCAATATCTTTGATGACATACTTGAGTACTTGCAGCAGGAGAGGCCTGAAAAGATTCTGACAAAACAGAAGTTCTATAAAAGTGAATTCCAGGTACTGAAGCAACAAGATGTCCTGTAGCACCTCCAAAGTCATATTTTGTCAGCTGTGTAATCCAGTGAGCCTGACTGGGTACATCAATAACAAGAGATGCCATAAACCCAGCCAACTGAGCAGCAAAATCACATTTTGACTGATGAATTTCAGCATTGCCAACTTTTGGGAAAAGCGATGCAAAATCCACAGAAGTGGCATGAGGGAAATCTTGCCACCATATAGTGTTAGTCACACTGTTCCACTACACAACCATGAAAAATTGAAAAACTAATCAACAGTTTTGCCAAGTTGGTGAATAATGACATACAAACAAGGAATAGTTGTAAACCTACAATCAGCATGAGTAAAAATACCTATGAAAATGCTAATACACATAATTTTACATGATGATACAGATGTTGCTATTATAGGCTTCAAAGTTTATACTAGGGAAACCATGGCAATTGCAGTAGTTGATGTTTTACATCCAAACATTTTACAAGAATAATTCTGAGTCATCCAATGTTTGTATATAAGTATAATATAAATTAACTTATTTGATTGTGGTGGGAAATAAAAGTTTTTTTCTTCCTTCTTATGTTTTGCTTATTTCATTATTTCACATTATTGCTCCAAACAAATTTTGCCCTGTTTTTATAGTATATAAAATAATCCAAAAAAGAACACTGTTTCTGTGTCGATGAATAATGAAATATAAAGGACAGCAAATACAAGATGAAATGTAGTCATTGGTTTACTATATACATATACAAACATGCATATATGTATGTATGTAGAGAGAGAGAGAATGTATCTAGTGAGAAAATCATTTTTATATGAGAATACGAATAGATAAGTTGGAATGTAGAATCATGCATGAATTGTTAAAATTAAAAATTTCATAAAAGTCTTTTTAAAAGATTCACATAACTCATCTTTTAATCTTTGACCATTCATGGTAAGATCCAACAACTAATATATTTTCCTCTGGAGAAAAAACTCTCCAATTAATATGGCATCAGGAGAGAGGTATGAGCAAGAGGAGTATATTTCAACCATGTAATATTGAAATTGATTGTTAAGACTAATACTAGTTAAACAATTTTCACCATCCATATATGGTTGTATGGCCAAAACCTACTCCTCTCATCTGACTGGATATGTCCCCCCATATGTGTGCGTATGTTCTACAAATTTTTTAGTTTTGAGCATCAATATAGTTTTGATATCACAACCAAATCCAATAAAACCTTCTATTCTGATACTAACAAAGGATTTACATGCCTCACTTTCAATCAATTTGGATGAAAAAAGACAATATACAACAGGTGGCCAAAGTGTCTATGAGGAAGAGAGACAAAAGAGGTTGAGATAACAAGGGTTATCAGGAACATTTATCTATGAAGGAAAAACAACTAATGGGACAAGGAAGGATTTGGTCAAGGGAAATCACGATGGATGTAATAACAAAACTTAAGGAAGAAACCTTGGTTGGAGGATAAATGTCGACGCCACACTCTGACATGGTATTTGGAACACTCTACTATTGGCTGAAATATATTGCAAATCACAATTTTTGTGGATATAATCTCATTTAATGAAATTCATTAGAAATCACAACTTTTTAGAGTTCCATATCTTATTGAATTTCAATCCTATTTTTGTAGTTTTCAATAATTTGTAACCGATAAGGAGATGTGATAGAGAGTATGCTCCTAGCACTCCTCTCGGTTGGAGGGGGATTCTGGCATGATTAGAGAGAGAAATCGGAAGCAAGGGAGGGATTTGAAAGAGAGCATAGAATTTTGAGGAGAGAAGGTTAGGAAGGCTTTTATCTTGGAGAAGAACTGCTAGATGCAGACTGTGGGGTTTTGTTAAGCACAACATACTTGTAGTGTCACTGTATAGTGTACCTTCCATTGGTTTCTGATTCTAGTGTTGCTTAGTTCCGATCAGTGAGTCACTGAGTATATAAGTATTACTGAGTTTTCCACCAAATTAGAATATGTAATAATAATTCAAATACTACATAAATTATGATATTTCATATTATTCTTAGTGCTTGTTAATATAGATACTGTAAGACCTTAATACTCCTACTAAGCTAGAAACATTTCGTCTTATGAAGGCAATAAGCTATCAGGTATGTGATATACAAATAAACAATGTAAACAAATAAACACGGAAAACACATTTTCTCTTCAATTTATCAGGTAAAATCACGTATCAATGTCAATAACTAAAAGTTTGGTTATTAGAATACCTGCTTTTCCACCAAATTAGCAGATGTGATAACAATTCGAATGCTATCTTTTCTTTGTAAAACAATCAACTTTGGGTGATGGCAAGCAATCCCTTGTCTCTTGCGGTCATTACCAAATGCTATGGTTTCAGGGAATTGGGGATACCTAATATCCAACAAGAAAGACGTTCACAAATAGGAGAAATGAAGTAGTGAATCGCAAGGGCGTAATTTAAGCCACATATCTCCCCCACCCTTGAAAAAAAATTCAAAGAAAACAAAAAGTCAAACTTACACTACAACAAGGTTAGGATAATCCTGGTAAGGCACAGATACTCTGTCCTCGGGTTTTGAACTCCAACATCTCTCGGTATTCTGGCATGCAATCGTAACTGGAAGGTGAAAAGGAATCTTGCAATATGCCAAGAACCTAACAAGACACTTCAGTTAGGATACATTGCCAGCCAATCGAAAACACATAATCTCAAGTAAAGACACCACAAGAGGAAACACAAACAAGAGACAAAAATGGTTTGAAAAGGGAGCAATAGGAAAGGAAAACAGTACATTGAAAAATTTTACGTAATCACACCATTTTATGTCACTTGTAAACGTTGCTATAAATATCCTCGAAATGTTTTCCAAAGGATGAATAAGTTCAGAAAGAGATATCGACCGATGACACGCCGAGGAGCCATGGTTCATAAATTCAAGGCGGTTCAGGTAAAAATTCTTGCCAGGCTGGGGATAAACATTGCCGTTGCCACTGCCAAGCTTTCCCAGACAGTCACCACCAACAGAAGAATGATCAAGATTCTCCTTCCCTGCGGAATCTAACACCACCTTTGTATTAGGAGCCTTATCAGCAACATCAACTCCAACTTTTGCATCCAAATCCATCCTTTTAATTTCACCAAATAATCCCAAACTTGACTGCACTTCAGTATTGCAAGGGGCACACACAGATCCATCACGCACAACACACAACACAGGATCACTACTAAGCAATATATCTCTGCACCTATCGAGAAGAAACCTTCCTCTCCCAACAACTCCCTCATACCTTGAAACATTAGCCTTCAGGGCAAAAACCCTCTTACTCCTCTTCCCACTCTGCGAGTGCTCCGAGAATGTTCTCAACCCATCAATTTCACTATCACACCCATCGAAATCAATTCTCTCAACAACAAACCCAACTCCGTTCCCAACCCCACACGAACCGGTCTGGCTCCCACAAACCAGCGAAACCCTATCTCCAACCGATAATTCCACCGCCGTTCCCGTCTCCAACTCAACGCCGTTCACGAAAACCCCGTTGGAAGCTTCTCGAAGCACGAAGCCATCGTTATTTTCGTGAGACGAAGTCCTCGCCCTTTTTCTGAACTCGTGGACAAGGCGCCACGAGGCGGTGCAGTCGCCGGTCAAAAGAACGCCGTTGAGGATGTAGAGTTTGCGGAGGGAATAATCGAAGAGGAGTTGGCAGTGGCGCTTGCTCACTCGCCGGTCGCGGAAGACGAAGCTGCAGTCGCGGGAACTGCGCCCGATTGAGTACGGGCGGTCCGCGCGGAGGCGCATGAAGTCGCAGGGCGAAACGGCGCCGTTTTGGGTGGATGAAAGAAGAGCGACATCGAAGTTTCTTACAAAGAGTGAGATAGTTTTGGGGTTATTGTCGAAAGAAGAAGATGAAGAAAAAGGGTGCGCGAAGGGTCTCTTGTGATTGTGATTGGAATTAGGGTTGATCATGGTGGAAGATTCCATTGAAGAAATGGAAGAGGCGAATGATAAGAAAATTTTGAAATTGGGAAGTGTGGGAATTTAACTAACCGTAAAAATGAAGAAAAACAGCGAGTTTTCGCTCCCATTATTTTCCCTCCAAAACACTCAATTTTAGGAAATGACGATATTAGGTTTGGGCTAGGCTATTTTACTAAATGAATATTTTTCTAAATTTATATACTACTTTTATATTTTCTTACAAATTCAAAGGCTAAAATTAAATTTTATATTAGTGAAAAATATAAAAAAAATGTCAGTAAAATATTTTCAACAGTAAGTTTTCTAAATTGTTTATCATTATTGTATCGTTATTAGTGTAAAATAATATATATATATATATATATATATATATTCACTGTATAATTATATTGTTTTCTAATCATGAAAACTTGTTGACTTTTATGTTAATCATCTTTAAAATCGTGCCATCGATAATGAAAAGTTAAATTGTTTTATATTTTTTTCATATCCGTCACTATTGGGCTCGTTTCTTAGCATCAAAGTTCATTTAAAATATGTGAAACTTCGAAGAAGAAACCTCGTTCAAACTCTGATTTTTTATTTTTAAACTTTTAAAAGCATTTTTTTGTTTTATTAAAAAAATTATTGTTGAGTTACATATTTCTATAATAAATTGTGTATTTAAGGAGACAATTAGGTTATCAACACAAACTATCACAGTCTTAATTAAAATAATATTCTATTTTCTATAATTGGATTTTTTATTTTTTTTAGATTGAAAATGTAAAAATAATGTTAGTTTATATAAGGATGTCATAATTTTATCTAGCTAGTAAGAAACAACTATTGAGTTATATTGATAGTAGATGTTTGAACAATGAAACTTATATTTATAAGGTTCAATAAGTATATAAAATAATATGGTTCAATAAGACTTATTTAGTATTATTGACCTAAATTGATTAGAAAATATTCTAAGAAGTATTTATTAGAGTAATTATCATATATTAACAGAATATATGATTAAATTTTGATAATTTGATCATATTATAATATCTTTTAATATCATATATCAATAATGTTGGTTAATCTGATAAGATATCACATTCAAATTTGTCTTTTCTCTTATCAAAACATGGAGTTTTCTAACAAAAATGTAATACCCACACAATAGTATCAAGTTAAGTTCGTGCCCAAAACAACATTCATGATCAAATATGACCACCCACAACTCGGTCAAATTGTCAATTCACCAATAAAGTAAAAAACTACCACATACACTCTGTCCAAACGATTAATTCACTTGTAAAGTCAAAGATGACCACAAACAATTCAGCCAAACAACCCATCCAGTTACAAACATAAAGTCGGCTACAACAAACATTCCATTTACACTAATTAAACTTTCGAGTTTGGGGAGTTTATGTGTGTACCCGGTCCAACAAATACATTAAGTAACCATGATCAATAAGGCTCATTGAACATTATTGTACTAGAGTGGTTAAATAACATGTTAAGAGGTATTTGTGGGTGTAATTATCATGTATTAACCAAATATGTGACTATATTTTGATAGTTTTTTTTGTGTTATAATATCTTTTAACATCATATGTCAAGATAACATGTAGTTAATAAAGTAAGATATTGTATTTTTTATTATTATTCTGCTAATTTAACGTATAAACGAAAAATTGTTATATTTGTTTAATTATTTAATATTCTTTTAGTATTGTTAGTTTTTATAACTATTATCACATGGTCTAGAAACTATGTAAGTACACACAGTATTTTGTAAGAAATTACACATTCTTTTATACTTTCTCTTTTATTTATAAAAATTCAAACTCTCTTATTAACTTAAGTGTCACAGAGTCTTTTACAAGTAAATCTATTTTTGTGTTTCTAATCCTCAAGAGCATATATCAAGTTTTTTCCATTCACACAGATTTTGCCACCTATACAGAAGTCAACGTTCCATATTCCAATAAATAAAAGCAAAACTTAATAATAATATTTGTTTAAATTGGATATTGAGATAGATAAGTAAATTGTATTCTTGTTAAATGGACGTGCATGTTGGAATATGAGCATATACATGTATGCATAATTGTTGAAAACGGTGAAACATAGTGTAGGGGACTTATATATACACACCTTCATTTTATACGCATATACTATTAGCTTGTTTTTTCTTTTCATCCCTTTACGTATATACATCTAACACGCGTGTTTCGATACTTGTTATGTTTTGTCAAGTGCGTATCAACTTTCACGTGTTTTAAATAAAAGGAATGATTTAAATTCTTTTAAAAAGATCATAGATTTATCAAATAATATACCCTATATACAAAATAGCTAAATTTTTAAATTTGTGGAACAAATGGTATAACATGACACTAACAAAAAATCGTTCTTTTGACTTGTAAATTATATTTTGGTTTCAGAAAAATTATTAGAAGTGGGTTTTAGGCCTAACTCAACCCTACAAAACTGGTTTGTAAGGTGAGGTTTGCACCTCACTTATATATTATAACTTAGTCTTATCTCTAATCGATGTGGGACTTCCAACATTATTAGAAGTGGGTTTTAGGCCTAACTCAACCCTACAAAACCGGCTTGTAAGGTGAGGTTTGCACCTCACTTATATATTATAACTTAGCCTTATCTCTAGTCGATGTGGGACTTCCAACACACCCCCTTCACGCCGAGGTATAGACATCTCGTGCGTGATAGTAGAAATTGGGTGGTCCAATAGTGACCCGACAATGGGTGGAATAGAAAGAGAAATGTCTACTTAAAACTCGCTAGGATAGGCTTTAACCATGACTCTGATACCATATTAGAAGTGAGTTTTAGGCCTAACTTCAGAGCCAGGTTCCCTATGAGGCCTTGATACAAGCAAAAACACTTATATATTATATATTCTGAAAAACCCACTTTCTAATTTGGTATCAGAGCCATGGTTAAAGTCTATCCTAGCGAGTTCTAAGTGGGCAATTTTGTTTCTATTCCACCCATTGTCGGGCCGCTATTGGACCACCCAATTTTTACTATCACGCACGAGATATCTATACCTCGGCGTGAAGGAGGTGTGTTGGAAGTTCCACATCGACTAGAGATAAGGCTAAGTTATAATATATAAGTGAAGTGCAAACCTCACCTTACAAGCCGGTTTTGTGGGATTGAGTTAAGCCTAAAAACTCACTTTCTAATACGTATCAAAATACAGTGACAATTTCGTTATTTATATCAAACTATATGTTTCGGTTATTAAGAAATCGAAATATAAAAGACATATTTTCTCGGTTAAAAGAACAATCGAAACATAGTCCTTTCAGCTGACATCTTTACAAAAAGAAATGTCAAAGAAAGGAAAAGTTATTTAAGCTTTGAGTGTGAAAATTGAAGCATTTGAAAGGTGGAAAACACCACTGAGCATTTGCTGGGTCATTCAATCAATTGAGTGTTTGCTTTTATGACCTTAAACAAAAACATGGAGCATTAAAACATTTTTGCTAGGTGGATTTCGTGAGTGACTAACCCTACCAAACAACACGCACCTTCACTTTCGCTATATATCTTAAAGTCTTCGCACTTAGCTATATCTGTCCCCAACACATATATACAACACATAGTCAAATTCTAATTATTTTAATTCACAATTCTATACTTCTCTCCATCTTCATAAATTAATGATATCTCACTATATACTTTGTCAAAAGTAGTTTGTTAGGTTATTTTCTTGATTGTTAAATTAAATTTAAAGTTAAAAGTAACAATTATTTTATAAATAAAGAATATGGCATGGCTCTATATATCTACTACAAATTATCATTTAATAAAATAAAAAACATCGTCCCCTAAAATATATGGATTTAAAATGTAGGTGTCGTATGGTTTTGTAATTAATGTTTTTCAGTTCTCTAAGTGAATTACCAAATAGAGGATTTTCACATAATCTTTACTAATTAGTCATTTTCATTCTATATTTTTAACTTTTTTAAATTTAGTTATTTTTATTTCAATTAATTTTTGAATAATTGGTGTTTTGGGCTTAAATTATCCAATTAAAGAAAATGAATCCTGTAAATTTTGTCTGTTAAGTTGTCTAGAATTGAACGGTTTAAACTTATTATTAAACAACAAGAGCAATATTTTCTTAGAACATTTTTCAAACAACTTAAGGGTTATCTTATAAAAAATGTTATTAAATCAGCACTCAAACTAAATATTGAAAAAAATAAAAACCTTTTTTCGCGAACGTTTAATTTGCGTATTCTTAGATAAATTTTCAAGTAATTTATTCTTCTGCTACTAAAATGTCTTATTTTTCTTAAAAGAAAACTCACGTAAGATAAATATTTAATCCCTATAAAAAAAATTTAAGATGTTAATAAAAATTCTATCCTCACACGAAGATATAAGCTAGAAAATCGTGAAATATGTTTCAAAAAATAAAATAAAATGTAATTGATGTTAAAAGTTAAATAACAATTGTAAGTTTTATATTGAGTGAAAGTAAAAAGGTTGAAATGACATATAAAAAAACAAAATCCACAAACGAGGAGCTTATGATTTTGTATTAGTGTATCGGTTTTCTTTTGTGTTCGGTATTCATACCTCACTAATGATAAATCTCGCAAACTTAATTCATACTTACGAAAATACGATTAGAAATTTAAATAATTTCTTTTATTATTTGATAAGGATTTTTTTTGCTCTAAAATAATTACTTTTTTTTTATTATTCAATTACAGATAATGAGCTTGAGTGAATTGTAATATTAATTAGAAGAATGAATTGATGAACTAATACTTTTTATGTTCAAGTATAACAAGAGGGTCCAGCATATTAAAAACCTTTATCTTTTAGTAAGTAACTTGATCATGCTAATTTAAGATATTACTTATCGAGTTAAAAGACTTCAATTTTTAGTTTAAGGTATTGAGGTTAAGATAATAAGATGGATGTACGTATTGTTCACATTGAATTAATATCTTTTTGTAAGTACTCAGAAAATAGAAGGTTATAGAAGGTTAAGAGTAGATAAATATATTAAAATAATGAGACTAAACACTTAGTGTTAAAAATCAACAAACAATAAATAAAAGTTTTAAAACATTAAGTTCATTATATTAGTACGTTCTATTCCTCTAAAAACACTATCTTCTACTTTTTATCTCTTTCTCTCTAAGATTACTCACGGTTGGTTCATCTGATCGGCGATTAGGAGTTCTCTAGGCGATCCAGACGTCAAGAGCTTCCTTTTCCACCAATCAATTTCGTGTTTGAAGCTAGTAAGTTTTGTTCTCTTGATTCTTGTGAAAATTATGGAACTGTTGGCACATGCAAGCAACGTTTTTGGTTGCATGTATTCATCAACTCTCTCTCCTCAATTCTGACTTCGTTATTGGTCCTTTGATTGGTCTCTTCTCATAAATATGTGAGCTCTAGGTGTTCTTAGGATTTTCTGATGTTGGGAGCAAATTTCTTGAAGGATAAAAGTTGTTCGGTTCGGCTAAGAGGTTAGGAAAAATAGTTAATTTAATTTATTGTTTATGGTGTGTGAAAATGCTATTTGATGATTCTGCATGTGTATGAAAGTGGATCTTTGGTGTGCTCGGCCTTGTCTATGTGCACGGTTAAATTCCATGGTTATGTGGATTTGCTTTGGTAGTGTTTTTGTTAACGTGTTGTGTGAATTTTGAGGAATTGGAGTAGCGAAAGTGGGGAATTGAGTTTGAGTATAGAGTTGGTTGATGGGAAGAGTCTGGCCAAGTTGTTTTGGGTGTGTTAGAGCCTTTTAGTCACTCAAATTGTGCCAAAAGTGAGAGAATTGAATTTTGGGTCATTGAATTGATGATTCTGCAGAATTGAAGCTTAAATATGAGATGAAACTCTCTTGAATGATGTTATGAAAGTTTAGTTACTTTTAATTAAGTGTAAATAGGTATATGTTACAAGTTTGAAGGATTAGAAGTTGGGAAACATGTTTAGTTTTGATCAAGTGTAGCATGCTCATAATTTTGCAGAAGTTTTGCAGAATTGTGCAGAAAGCTGAGAGTGTGTTGTTGATCGTTCGACCATGTTCAGGTACTTGGTCATTTACTGGGTTCAATCTCTTTAGAGTTTTACTCGTTCATGACCGTTCGGTCTTAGGTGGATGGTTGGTCTCTTAGTAGTGTTCGGTCTTGTACTAGCACTCGGTCTCTTAGTAGTGCTCGATTTTGTACTAGCACTCGGTCTCTTAGTAGTGCTCGATCTCTACTAGCACTTGGTCTCTTAGTAGTGCTCAGTCTTGTACTAGCACTCAGTCTCTTAGTCATGCTCGGTCTTGTACTAACACTCAATCTCTTAGTAGTGCTCCGTCTTGTATAGCACTCGGTCGCTTAGTAGTGTTCGGTCTTGTACTAGCACTCGATTTGTATTGGTGTTCGGTTTTAGCTGTGTTCGGCCTTTTATGGGCCTTACTTGTTAATGACCATTCGATCATGCGTTAGTCTTGGTCCTAACAGAGTATTCTGTCTAAGCCTAGAGTATTTGTCATTAGGTGGGTGCTTTGTCTTGGTAGTGCTCGAACTTGTATTAGTGTTCGATTTTTCCCTAGTGGTTGGTACTAAATAGTGTTCGGCCACTTCTTCAACTTTAGCTAGTATGGATGTTCGGTTCTATTATGTAGATAGTAAAAAACCGCTCGATCTTACACTAAGTGTTCGATTTAAGTTTTGAGTATTCGGCCTAAGTTCTTACTATTCGGTTTAAGCTCTAAGTGTTCGATTGTTCTAGTATTTAACTCTAAAACTGTATTTGGCTCATGTTTGAGCCTTACTCTTCAATTTGATCGTTCGGTCATATTCGTGGGTGGTAGCTTTACTGTTCAGTTTGACCTTCCTAGGAAGCTTTCATTCTATAAAAGGATTATGGTTATATTGTACTTTGAGTGTTTATTTAAGTGGTTTAAATACATTATGCATGAGAAATAATGTTGATATTGTAGTATGGTACGAGATTTATAAATGTGGATAGGAAAGAGAATTCCAAGGAGGAATGTCTCAATGGTTGGTTATCAATGTGGTGGTAAGGTATGAATATGGACAGTGAAATCCACAACGTTCATTCTGACATTCTAATAATTACCAGGTCTCAAGTAGAGATGGGTAATACATGTCGTGAGAATAGCAGGAGGCCCTAGTCTGAGGGGGGAGACCTTGGGTGAGGCATAACGGGCTAACCTCGTGTGGCAGCTAATGAGTTTCCAATTACTACACCCATGAGTGCACGAACGATCAAAGCTACGTATTCATACCAGTCCGGACAGTCAAAGTAAAGTGATCGGTCAAAATGTGATTATATGTTTTATACATGTGTAGGAGTGTTTTATCTAATTGTTTGATTTGTATGATCACATGATTATTAAATTACAGTAGCTTACCCTTCTTTTCTATTTTGTCATGTTTGTCCGTTTGTTTTCTCTTTTGTAATGATCACCTTAATGATGTGAGTTTAGGGATAAAATCTTCCAGTTGTTGTAGCGGGAGAATGGGAGTGAAGCCTGCAGTTTGGGTTGAACCTCAATTCTTCAAGTGAAGAGTTTTGTCATAGTTAATATGTAAGTTCTTGTTATATCATTATCCATGTAATGTTTTATTTAGTAGTTTTATATTACTAAATTGGGATGTTACACTTTTACTTGTAAACAAGTCTTATAAGGTTAATTATTTCTTTTTTAAAAAAACTAATAAGCTACCACTTTCAAATTGTCATGGTTTGTTCCATCTAATATCAAATTGATGAATTAAATGAGAAAAATGACAAATTAAATTACCTAGTCAATTTGACCATAAACTTACCGACATTTCTATACGAATTAAACATACGACCACCCGGTCAACCAAAGATCGAGCGATCGACCATCCACTGAGAAATCTACCGGTCCAGAACAATCATTAACTAGTAATTAATCTGGGCAATAATAACAATTAATAGGAAGGAGAATAATAGCCATTTATTGGTGATTAATGAGTTAGACCTAATGGTGAGCAACTCATTATAATATTTATAAATATATGTCTTCCAAAAAAGTTAGATAAAAACTCTAATGACTAATCTTGATTACAAAATTATTATGCAAAGTCACTGACTTGAGCGTCAGAGTGTCTTCTGCAGGCATCCTCCCCCACGGCTAGCACAAGATAACTTTGAATGCTTTGGGTTAGGGATCTCAACCCTACTGAAATATTTTGGCACGCCCACGGTGGATGCCAAAATGTTTCTGCTTGGGACGAGGATAACCGCTTGTGTTAAGCTCCTGTCTCTACCGAACGTCTCTTCACTCCGTACTCTGGTAACCGATCGATGTATGGGACGTGACCTGCAAAATCTTTCTCTGTAGGTCTTTAGTAATTCAATAGTAAGTCAATGTGAGTTTACTTCGAAATTAAACCCTTATTTATAGAGTTTATAAAAATTTGACCAATTAACAATAACAATTACAACATTAATTAGGTCTTAATTTTGTTCAACTGTTAAGACCGAAAGGCTATGAAACACTTTATTGTCCATCAACCATTCGGTCCTTTCTATCCAACTTCTCACCATATCCGGTGAGAAAATAGGTGAAATAATTTTATCTATAAAATAAAATTTTATTCATAAAAAGGGGTCTTAAAATAGGATTTTGCTTGTGATAATGTCTGCCAACTATTTTTACAGATAAGAAAAAAATAATATAATATGACGTGATGAACATGAATGGTTAAGGCCTTGTTCACTTGAGTGAATTTGAGGGAGAGTAATTGAGTGGATTTGAGAAGATTTGAAGGTAATTTTTTTTGCTGTTTATTTGAGTGAATTTGGAGGTTAAAGAGACTGGATTTGGAAGTAAAGTTTGTGAGAATTAGTGTAAGATTTAATTTATATGGTAGATTAAAAAAATTTACTTCCAAATTCATACTCGTTTACCTCCAAATTCACTCAAATAAACAACAAAAAAGAATTACCTTCAAATCCTCTCAAATCCACTCAATTACTCTCCCTCAAATCCACTCAAGAGAACAAGGCCTAAGTTTTTGGTTTCGGTAGTTAAAAAAAAGCATTATATTTCCATTATTTAATTTCGTACCAAACAATGCATCATCAAGTGGTTGTGTTGTGTTGACTAATCTTATAAAGATTCCATTCAAAAATCACGTTATTGAAATGATTGATTTTCCCAATATAATTAAAAAAAAATTATTACGAGTGACCAAAGCCGAGTCAATATCTTTCTTCTCATCATGTCAATTGAGTTAGTGATACCCATTTCCCTTTAATTTATCCAAATTCTCTCATATAATTTATTTCAATTTTATTTCTATTTGATATATAAACTGATTTTAGTTTATAAATAATTTTTTTTTCTACAAACTTTTATGTTCACAGAAAAGATCACCCCAACATGACCTATATAATACTACAAAACATGCCCACATGAGCAAATGGAAAAGACAAACAATCATAGGAAGATATTTCCAATAATCAACATATAAAATTATACTCTTACATCTTTGCCAATAATTAATTTTTACTATAGGTTATTTATTATCTATAATAACATCATCTTACTTTTATAATAATAACTATATTTAAAATCTAGTATGAAACTCATGGCAAAATATTGATTACATTAAAAACATAGACATTAATTTTGTATTCCAATTATAAAGAAACACAAATAATAATAAAATATGATAACATAAGCTACTAAAATAATGTGTGTGAGAGTGACAGGTGACTAAATCCATGTGCAAGATTTTAAGGTTGGATTTAAAATTTTTGAATTAAATAGAATGTGTTTAGGGTTGCAGTGGGTCCAATCAAACACTGATAAATTGAATTTTAAAAGTAATGGTTTGGTTGGGTTTTTTTGGGATGAAAATGGTGAAAAAAGCAATGCCACTGTCACATACACGATCTTTGCCTTTTATTACGCTCTTTGCTTATCTTCTAAGATTTTCTTCAATGTGGTGCCAACTAACTACGATGTTAAAATATTTAATTAATTAATATACTATTTAACAATGCAAATTTTCTATCACACAATGATTTCAAATTTTAGTATGGTTTATCTTAAGTTGCACACTGAATTAATTGTGAGATTAGATTAAACCTTTTAGGATATCTCACTGAAGTAATTATTGGTGAAATTAAATTAACTAATTGGATATCTTGTTTATAGCACTATGTGTGAGAATAATATTTTTTAATTTATTTTATTTTATATTTAATGTAATTGAAAATTAAACTAAAAAAGAGCATCAATTTAGAAAGTATAAAATAAATATAACTTCATTTTAAAGTGTAATAATTGTGAGTCTTATACACTTTAATTTTAGGATAATGATATATAGACAACATTTTTTTGACAGCATTTGAACATTGATTACGTGTCAATCTCAATCTGTGATTGGTCCTAAATTAGTCCACAATCAATAATAATAGTCATAAACACTATTATGGACTAATTTAGAATCAATCACAGATTGACACGTAGACACGTAATCAATGTTCAAATGTTGTCAGGATAAATATCGTTATCCTAATTTTATGTCATATTAAAAATTTTCCCATGTTACCTTTATGTCACATTAAAGTTTTATCATTTTATCATTGTCATCAAACAAAATAAATGAGAATTGAATTTTGTTTCATTCCAATCCAAGTTAATGAGCATGTGACCTTCCAATTTTTTTGAAAGATTTTATCAAATCATTAATCCATTAATAGAATCTTGGTTAAAATCATTAAAAAATAAAAAGATTTATCCATGACCAAAATTTTTATCGATAATGATAAAAAGTCGGTAAAATGTATTTACCAACGATTTTACGACAGCTTAAAATCTGTCGATAATATACGTATCGGAAACATTACTAATGATTTTTTGGCTTTCGGTACAAATAAACGAAATAAACGAGTTGCATATTCTTGAATGATCTATCTTTGCTTTTCATAGTTGGAAGTGTAGAAATAATGGTATTTTATGACACTTGAATGGTAAAATCTACAAAATAATAATCATAGGAAGTGGTAAAACATGGCACTGAAACTTAAATACGAAAAGAATGAGAGATTTTACATTGAGTTGAGTCAAACATAATGAAACTACGTTGGAAACTTGTTATGTTTGTGATGTTATTGACATTGATTGAAACAGCTACAGAGTCTACAAATTAGATGGTTTATTATAAAGAAGTGCAAGGAAATTAAGACAAGCTAAATGCTTTAAATAAAGAAAGACATCCATTATAAAATATAGAGTAGAAAATAAAGTAACTTTGAATAGCTTTTTCTATGATAATATGGCTGTCATTGTTGTCCATAGCGAGATGTTAAGATACGTACATATAGCAGGCAAAGCCAGGAATGGCAGCTAGCAGGGAAAGAGAAACAAATGAGTGTGAATAAAGAGACCTGAAAGTGTGTGTGCGTGTGTGTTCATCAGAAAAAAAGAAAAGAAAATGGGAGGAGCTTCTGCAGATCTTCAATCAGACATAGAACTAACTGATGCTGAAAGGTATGACACCAACAGTAACAACTTAAGGTCTTCAGAGTCAAAAGCTGTCACTGATGTTGAACTTGACAGTGGCAGAAAATCTCAGGCCGATGCTGAAGGACGCTATGTTGAGGTCACCATGGACATTCATGGTGATTCTGTGGCCTTACACAGTGTTAAAGATTTTGGAGGTGTTGATGGGGTGGAAGAGGAAGATGGTGAGAAGTTGGGTTTGTCAGGGAAGAGGCTTGAGAAGAAAAAATCCTTTGGGGCCTCTGTGGTTCAGAGTGCTGCTATCCGCATGAAGCAGCTGAAGCGTTTGGCTTCTTTCTCAAAACCAGCACCAAAACACTTTGACAGAACAAAGTCTGCAGTGGCTCATGCTCTCACAGGGCTCAAGTTTATCAGCATGGCCGATGGGGGTGCAGGATGGGTTGAGGTGGAGAAGCGGTTTGAGAAGCTCACTGCTAACTCTGATGGCTATCTTCCTCGTTCTCTCTTTGCACAATGCTTAGGTACCTAACCTCATTATTTTACTGCAAATGACATGAATGTAGTTTTTGACAGTGTCATTGGGTTTGATTGTAGGATTGAACAAGGAGTCCGAGGCTTATGCGGAGAAGCTTTTTGATACTCTTGCTCGGCAGAGAGGTATTCAAGGGGGTTCCATTAACAAGATCCAGTTGAGGGAGTTCTGGGACAATATTTCTGACCAGAGCTTTGATACTAGGCTCAAAACATTCTTTGACATGTAATTGATTGTTTTGGTTGATATAAACACGATGCATTTGTCTGGATTCCCTGCAAGTATATATCATCAACCTTCACTGATGTTGACTTGGATTTGCAACGCAGGGTTGATAAAGATGCAGATGGAAGAATCACCGAGGAAGAAATTAAAGAGGTAAAGTACAAAATCATTACTTTTCAAGTTTAGTCAACGTACAAGAGTAAATTCTAGTAATCTGAATTTCCCCTCCTATCTGATCAAGAGTCTTTTTGATCATGTATGATCAATTCTGGTCTCAGATTATCTGCCTTAGCGCCACTGCCAACAAACTGTCAAACATTCAGAAGCAAGCAGAGGAATATGCAGCTTTGATCATGGAAGAACTTGACCCTGATGACTCAGGATACATCATGGTAACTGAAATAGCCTAGCCTGCAATCTCTAGAATGGAAAATCTCCATTCAATGTTATAGAATTCTCCACTCAGCCCAAGTGTTTAACTTTTTTGGCCATATTTTGTTGGGGGAAAAAACAGATAGACAACTTGGAAACACTTCTGTTGCATGGACCAGAGGAAACTACAAGAGGAGAAAGCAAGAACCTGAGTCAAATGCTAAGCCAAAAGCTTAAGCCTACATACGTGGACAGTGCAATTTTGAGGTGGTACAGGGATGCCAAGTACTTTGTGCTGGACAATTGGCGAAGATCTTGGGTACTAGCCCTGTGGATTGGTGTGATGTTAGGTCTATTTGCCTATAAATTTGTGCAGTATCGGAGAAAAGCTGCCTATGAGGTAATGGGCCATTGTGTATGCATGGCAAAAGGTGCAGCAGAGACACTTAAATTGAACATGGCTCTCATCTTGTTACCTGTTTGCCGAAACACCATCACCTGGCTAAGGAATAAGACCAAACTGGGTGCTGCAGTTCCTTTTGACGACAACATCAACTTCCACAAGGTAATTCTCACTTCTGCTAGCTCCTTCAAGAACAGGAAAAGAAATATATCTATTTCAATGACATGCTTGGTGAATTATCAGCTTTCACAAGTCAATAAGGTATAAAAATTACTAGTATAAATGATAGTGTTTTTTCAGGTAATAGCTGTGGCAATAGCAATTGGTGTTGGTGTACATGCCATCTATCATCTTACTTGTGATTTTCCTCGCCTTCTCCATGCAAGTGATGAGAAGTACAAGCTGATGGAACCCTTTTTCGGAGACAGACCATCAGATTATTGGTATTTTGTCAAATCATGGGAAGGAGTAACAGGGATTATAATGATTGTGCTAATGGCAATAGCTTTTACATTGGCCAATCCTGCATTCAGGAGAGGCAGAACCAAACTACCCAAACCCTTCAACAAACTCACAGGTTTCAATGCCTTTTGGTATTCTCATCATCTCTTCGTTTTTGTCTATGCCCTTTTGGTTGTGCATGGAATCAAACTTTACTTGACCCATAAATGGTACAAGAAAACGGTTAGCATCTTCACTTAACCCTCAGGTGTTTTTACACACTTGTTTCGAGTTGAAAGATAATGGATTCACATGCACTTAACATTATGTGTTTTTCAGACATGGATGTATCTAGCGGTTCCCATTACCATTTATGCATTGGAAAGACTGATTAGAGCACTCAGATCAAGCATCAAGTCTGTCAAAATATTGAAGGTATGTATCAAAAAATAGGAATTTGATTATTTACTGCATGAAGAAACACCTTGCTCTGTCATGATTACTTTTGGCTAAGGTTAAAAAGTGTGCATGTTGTGAACTTTGAAGGTGACTCTTTATCCTGGAAATGTGTTAGCACTTCAAATGTCAAAGCCGCAGGGATTTACCTACAAAAGTGGACAATACATGTTTGTCAATTGTGCTGCTGTGTCTCCATTTGAATGGTTTGCATTTTAAGAACCATCTTCTAAATGAAAAGTTTTGAATGTAATCTTCATTCCACAAAATCTAATCAATGTATGTTCATTGTTTATGCATCCTTAGGCATCCATTTTCCATAACTTCAGCCCCTGATGATGATTACCTTAGCGTTCACATAAAAATACTCGGTGATTGGACCCGAAGTCTGAAAACCAAATTCTCACAGGTGAATTAACATATTTTTTTTTTCTAATTACTATGTGGGTTTCTCATCATTGAACAATCTATGTTGTTTTGGTTTCTTGCAGGCATGCCAACAACCCCTCAATGGGCAGAGTGGACTTCTAAGAGCAGAATGCTTGAAAGGAGACAGCAGTTCAATGTAAGACCTTTTCTAAATCAAATTCAAACACAGTTAACTTAATGTTTGCTAAAACTTATGCTCTAGAATGAAATTTCAGAACTTGAATTTAAATATTTACTAATCTGTTCAAAAACTTCACGATGAGTTTCATGTCAGTAAAATTTGTTCAGTATAGGAGTTTAAATCTAAAGGTAGAACCTAAGTTAACACTCAAAATATCACCAAATTTTTATTTTATTAGAGAAAAGTACAAACCCAATAATTGATGGCTGCTGGAGAGCACAAAACAAGTTGGACCGAAATTATTTAACAAAACATGAGCATCATCATACGGGGCATGTTTGTTTGTCCATTTTCGTTTAATGGTCAATGACAGCTACCGAGAGTTTCAGCACATGTTAGGTGAACATTTTAAAACGAGATAACGAAATTGAGATGTCTGTAAAATATGTACATACTCAAAAATAAAAGTAACATATATATATATATATATATATATATATATATATATGTATTATACTCATATAAAATATACAATTACTACATTAAGTTTTTGACATTCTAAGAAGAACAATAAAATATATCACAGATACACATTATACTTCTTGTCTTGTTGTATTAAATTTTCTGTCATCGTTACACTGCTCACTCTATCTTTCACTGTCAAATAGGATGATACTGAAACAGTGATACATATCAAATGACAAGTGTGTATATTTATAATAAAATTCACTTGTAAATTTGTGTTGTGAGGAAAAAACAGGTTGTCTGCTAAAAAAACAAACATTATTGTTATAAGGACGTCTGTTGAAAATTTCTGCATGCAAGTTAAGTTGTCGGTTCAAGCATATCGACAAGATACTGAAAATTACGTAACTCTGACCCCCGAAAATAAATGAAGTCTTTTTATTCAATTTTTTCTATCATCTGACAAAAACCAGTCTGTATGAGAAAGAGACATAAGACAATGAGGTTTTATGGTTGCAGAAATTTCCCGAAAGTTCTGGTGGATGGGCCATACGGGGCTCCGGCACAGGACTACAGGGAGTACGAGGTGGTTCTGCTGGTGGGGCTAGGAATAGGGGCTACCCCAATGATAAGCATTCTGAAGGACATGGTGAAGAGGTTGAAGGGGATAGAGGAGGAGGAAGTGGAGGAGGGAGCGGTGGTGAAGAACGGCGATGACGAGTTCAAGACAAGGAGAGCATACTTCTACTGGGTGACGAGAGAGCAGGGTTCCTTCGACTGGTTCAAAGGGGTGATGAACGAGGTAGCCGAAGAAGATCGAAGGAAGGTGATAGAGCTCCACAGCTACTGCACCAGCGTCTACGAAGAAGGTGATGCTCGGTCTGCTCTCATTGCCATGTTGCAGTCTATCAACCATGCAAAGAATGGCCTTGACATTGTCTCTGGAACTCGCGTCATGTCTCACTTTGCCAAACCCAATTGGCGCACAGTTTACAAACGCATAGCCCTTAATCATCCGCATGCTCGTGTTGGTAGGTATCTCGTGGTTTAGATTTAGATAATCGGACAAAGATTCACTGTTTCAAACACTGCAATAATTTAATTTTTGTGATGCAGGGGTGTTTTACTGTGGGCCATCAGCTCTCACCCATGAGCTTCGTCAGCTGGCGTTGGATTTCTCTCACAACACATCCACCAAGTATGATTTCCACAAAGAAAATTTCTGACAAGACAAGTGAAGTATGTGGAACGACATAATTTAAAGTTGTCCACTTTGCATGATTCCACAATCATGAATGTTGTGTGATGGTCCATAAATAAGTTTCTATACTTATATATGTAACATGTTGTTATGGCTTTGTAAAAGGAAGAAGGGAAAGTAGTACCTGCCAACTGCTAAAGGTGTGGACTTCTGCTTGGATGTGTCTCAGTGTCGTATACTCAATGTAATTCATTTTTAAGAAAAGATCATCACAAGAAGGGTTTTTTATTTTTTTATTTTTTTTTTCTCTTTTGTAATCCTAGGAGAAACTGGAAAATAATACACAAGGGGGAATAATTTGTTCATCTGAAATGCACTCAATAGTCTGTATAAATTTTGTGACTTATTCTAAGAAAAGGCAGAGCTTGAATGACTTTAGTTGGAAATATACTAATTTGCCAAACTTATGCAACTATGTTTTGGTTATGTCAGTTTGTTGGAGTTATGTAGGAAGAATATTTTGTTGTATGAGAGTTGAGAGTTGTATCCATAATTGAGTGACTTTTGATTAGGCAACACCAAGATGTGGACATAGTTGTTGAGTGTATCTTTCATAGCTAAAGAGGGTCAGAAAGAAAAAGATTATGTCATTTTCCTTTCAGTCCATTTTCACCACACCATTTCAAGAAAAAGGAAGATTGAATAGATATACATTAATTCTTTTGTCATTAATAGTGTCTGATATTCACTCTGAAAAGATTGTGGATGAGTAATAATACCATAAGACACTTTTACATTCATTTGACACATAATATAAGTATAAAATAAGTGGAAAATTTTGTAGTTTTTTAAGAAAAAAGAAAAAAAAAGTATAAGTAATGTCAAATGAATGTAAAAATTTAGATGTACCAAAGAATCATTTTTCATCGTAGATATGACATATCTTTCATCGTAATCTGGTATTTTCAATATTTATATTTAAATTTAAAATTAAAATTTATTCTTGTTTTAAATTTTAATATATTTTTGTTTTTAAATTTTAAATATGATTATTTAATTTAATAACATTAATTTTTTTTATGTGTTAAATGATATTTCAGGATAATACTTAAACTAAAATTTGTTAAATCTATTTCATGTTTGTCTAAGGAGAGGGAGTTTCAAGATAATTGTTTTGCTTAATACTAATTATAAAATGCTTTAATTAATACAATGATTCTACAATGGAACGTGTTACATTAAACAGCTGGTTAGTCTAAATAAAACTATATTCACTTCATTTAAATACAGTTTTAAATTTCAGTGTTGCAAGTGAAAAAAAAAGTAATTAAAAATTTACTATACTAAAAATATTAATTAAAAAATTAATTTTATTATAATGATAAGATTGTTAGCATATTTTTGCTTCTTTTTTTGTGTGTGTGTGTAAAGAAAAGTTGTTTTCTAGCTAATGATAGACATTTCCAAACAAAATTTGCTTTTTGACAAATGCCTTAATTTCTTTCTCTTGCTTTATTCTTAAAGCAAAAGCACACATTACGTGTCCGAAATTGGATTGTGCTTGCTAGTAGGGAGTTGATTTCCTACCAACCGCGAGAAAATTGATTTTTTTTTTCTATTACGAGATTTTTCTCATTCATTTTTTCTATGTAAAAAATTATGTTTAGAATAATAAAAAAAAAAATAATAAAGGGAAATGAAAGGAAAACAAACGTCATTTGAATGGTTTAAAATTATGATAAATTGTATTACATTTTTTATTTGATTCGCTATATTTTTTTCTTCTTTCTCCCTCTAATGATTTTTGTTTCTATTATATTTTAAGAAAATCTAAATAATGAAAAAAAGTAATTTAATTGTACTCTTTTGCTTTTTATTCTATTATTGCATTGAGAGAGAATTCACCTCATATTCCTGAAGTGGGGGAGAGGAAAAATGATTATATCTGATAATGAAATAGCGTGTCAAGTTTCATTTCTGCCAATCTAATTAGAACTAGATATTATTTCATTCTGAATCATTCCACTTTATCGTTTTCTATCAATTTAAGCTAGCTTTAATTAGATAAATCTATTTGATTCAAGTGTTGCGCGTATTTATTACTAGAAGAATTAATTAAATTTAATCTATTTTAAATTTAAGGTTTAATTATTTACTAATCATTCCCATTTGGAATAATTCTAATTTTGGTCCCAAATAAGAACTTTTGTTTAAGGTTTAAAGAGTAAAACTTAGAGTTTAAAATTATTTTTCGTCTTTCAAATTAATATTTAAGATTTATAACCTCATTTTTAAAATTTTAAATAACAAATATTTTTTGTAATTCAAGGGGCTAAAAGTATAATTAATTTAAATTTGTGAGACTAAAAATATAATTATCAAGAAACTTGTACTTGTCAAATAACTTGTCGGGTTGTGCTGCTAGTTTTAGCATCTATAATTAGAATAATAATTTTCATCTATATTATTATTATTATTATTATTATTATTATTAGTTGTAGTAGTAACAATCCTCTTAAAATTTGTCTTTTGACTATAATGTTTATATTTATTTAGTTACTTAACTTGTCCGCTACATAGAATAAATATTTATTTTACATAATTACAATTTTAAAAATTAATAACTGAATATATTTATTATAATTAAAGTTAGCAATAAATAAATATGAAAATTTAAATTATATTTTAAATTCATAATAAATAATTACGTTGTTATATAAAGTTACTTTTAACTAATATTTTTAAAATATTAAAATTTAATTTTAAAAATTAAAAAATAATTGTAGGAGATAAAAATCTAATTAAATTCTTAAAATAATCACTTTTAAGTTTCTTTTATTGTAAAAGAATCACTTCACGTAGGATAGTTCTTTAAATTTGTCTCGTTGGATATAAATGAATTTCTAATGTATGACGAGAAAGAAGTTATTACTCCTCGAAATAACGTTTACATAGTGTGGACAATTTAAAAATGAGTTCAACAAAAAAATAAAAAAAATATAAAGAGTAAATTTTATATTCTTTAAACATAGTGAACGACAGTAATAATAAAATAATATGTTAGCTAGAGTTCGCCATATCGAAACAATATTCTATAATGTTATTCCGTTTGGAGAACTCTGCAACAAATATCGTCGTTATCTGCTTTATGCTAATGGAGATACAAAGAGAACTATCCTTTGGCACTTTTGGCAAAGAGCTATTTGAAATGCCAATGTTTTTTGTGCAATGCTGATTAATTAGAGAATACGACACAACAAAATTGACAGGTTTAGTTTAAAATTTGGTATAAGAAACTAAAACTTTTAGTTGGCTGCATCATCTTAATTATAATTTATGTAACTAATTCACTCCTGCTCATTCTTCCTTTATCAATCTCAGTATAGAAATAAATTCAAGTCGGTTGTCAAAAAGTCTATAGCATAGTTGTCTTAAGATTTTATTAGTTTATTAGATAAATGTTTAGTACTTAGGTTAAACTTATAAGGACTTTTAGAAAAAAAAAAATTACTAAGCTTGTAAGGATGACCTATTCATAACAACTATTTTTAATAAAATTTTAATATATAATTTCAAGTTTAATTATGTTTTAAATAAAAAATGAATATGGTTTTGCTCTCTTTAATATTAAAAAAATGGTTTCAAATTAAAAAGTATATTTTTAAACTCTAAACATTAAATTTGAAAAATTGAAGTTACTTCTAGTTTCCAAACCTTAATTTTGAACGATCAAAATCATTTAGTTCAAAATCGTAATTTTTTAATGAATAAAATATAATTTTAAATTCAAAGGATTAAAAAAGGATTGGTCATGAATTTTAAGGATTAAAAATATAATTAAATAATACGGATCATTACTTTAATGACTAAGACATTATATCTTTTTTATTTGAGCTAGCTTTAATATATGAAACAGTTTTTTAGTTTCTAACCATGGTTGAACATGGTTAGTATTTGATTAAATCTGTTATTTAAATTGATTGGGCATACTTTAGATATTTCTAAAGTAAATTCTAAATCAAACCAATCGGATTAAAGAAACCTCACATGTTCTTTTAATTTTCTAAAAGGATTGTAAAAATTAAACTAAAAAAATAAATGTAAAAAATATACAAATAACAAATAAAAAAGAAAATATCACTATGACAGACTGTGTTTCAAGTCTGTAGTTTTCGAATTAAGACTAGCTATCCAAACAAAATAAAAGTTTGAATGAGTCGAACAACTCGAAACCTTCGAAACCAACTCATGAACACTTATGTTTAACAGTTGTAAGTGTAACAGTCTCTAAAGACGTGATTTTATTAATATGTTTAGTGATAGACATAATGATTCAAAGGTCTGTTAATATGTTCAGTAAGCTTAAATGAGCATTAATTTTTAGACATTTGCATACTTCTTGCCCCTTAAAACTTGTTCCATGATTAGCTTAAGCAGGTTACATAAAAAAAATCACCTGCAACAGAACTCAAAAGAGGAAAGAAATAGACTAACCTTATCGACTTTCTGAAGATACGTTTACGTGAAACGTGTAGTTGCCTTCTTTTTATCTGTGTTTCCTTTTTAGCCTCTGGAAATTAGGTTTTATTAGCTGGCTACCGACAAAGACTTGTTCTGTACCTTGAGTTGGCTGAAATGGTATAAGAGGCTTCTTTATGGGCACACTGGTATTTTTCGTCCAATTTTCATTTGAACCAGGTGAGATGGTCTTTGCTTTTAATGGCCTCGGAACCTCCAACCTCTCCAGAATCCTTGAAGTTTCTCTGTCCAGCTGTCTATTATTACCATCTCGCGGTGATACACACGCACTCGATTGACCCAACTTGGCCTTGGACATACAAGATGGAGAGTACAACTTGGGGTCTTCACTTACAACCAATTGCTTCCATTCTTCTGTAATACATGCCATGGTCTTCTCTTCTTGATCCGCTATATCCAATGTCAAAGCTTCCTCATTCACCATGACACCTGTGGCTGGTTCTGCTTTAACGATCACCTCAGACGAAGGTTGTGGACTTGAGTTTAGTTCCGAAAATGAACCTTCTAATTTAGAAAACATTGACCTACAGCATATTGAAATCATAATTAACTATGAACATGAAAACGTATAGACAACTTTGAAAAATCAGCTAATCAATTGGTTTGCCAATATTGTTCATTTAGAACAAAACAAGCCAGAAATAGGTCCTGGAATTAAAACACAGGTCATACTTTTTCTTCAGAAAAAGTGAATGTAAGAATTCTCAGGTTCGTTTAATAAATAACCCATCCACAAAAATAAGAAGTCAGTCGCTATATTTGGCAACATATGTTCCAAAGGACTGGTCATCCCATTCTTGTTATTTTTAATTCTTTTGAAAGAAATATAAAAAAAAAAAAAACGTTAGCTTATTTTTTTTCAGAGGTTATTCATGTCCAAAGGGTGTTCTGAATTACATGCATTCTCACATGTCAGCTGGAAGTAGAAACTCACCCAAATTGAAGGCTTTCTTTGACAAGCACATTTAGTTTTTGATGAAAGCCTCTTTCATGCAGCAATGGGTCATAGTCCGTTAGATCAATCTGCAAGCAAATTTGGTTTCCACATTCCAAGATAGAAGGTGCTTATTGTAAATATTTAAATGATTCATTCCAAATTGAACATCTAATATTTGTTAAAAGATATAAATATTAAAAGTTGGGGAATTAGTGTTTCCAAAACACAAGATGTTAGTAACATGCTACTTCCTCGAACTACAGGAAAACTTTAGATGATGAACAACCAAAATTTTCTTAGGTAAATTCACACATGTAGAGCTCCTAGCAGATTGAGGAAAAAATATAGATTAAAATTTTATGCACGAGGATGTGTACTGTTATTATCTACAGATATGTCATTGGAGAGGAAAACACACACACAAAAAAAAAAACACGAAGAAATTTTAGGAAAATGTTTAAATTAACCTTTAGCAGACAGGCTTGAACAGAGTTCGCAATTTCCTTATTGATTGATGAATCAACAGATCGATTGTCAGGAACTCCTAGGACTTCTTCTGCCCCTGCTAGACGCTGCATATTTTAAGGATATTGTTACAATTGAAAGTAATGGATCACCATCGGATATATAAGCCAAAATGCATATTACTGCAGTGGAAACGAGGAATGGCACTGACATGATTACCATTATGCTACTGCGTGTAAATGTGCAGAGAACAAGAGGGATAAATGAGCAGCAAAAGGAAGCTAGTTCTCACCCTCATAAGCATTGGTCCTGAATCTGATGGCTGCAGAATATAATAGCAATGACATGGAGCCTCTGCCATTGTTTCCAAATCATAATTTGAAGAGCATATCAAACCTTGGTTCATGGAGTGTAGAAAGCTGGAAAGGCCTCGAAAAACTGCTAAATTAGAGCCATAATGGAATGTCAACTTTGTGAAGAATTGGACCAATATAAATTGAATGAGACCAATGCAAGAGTAACAGTGACACACTTAAATAGAATTTCAAAGTGGGAGTGGATTTTATACACACGTTGAACATTCACTTCAGACTGATCAGTATCATCTGAAGTGGTTTCAATCACATGATAAGAGTATGATACCACAACAAATGAGGCCCCGATTATAAGACCTGCATAAAATTTAAATGAAGAAATCAAATTTCTATATGGTGTAAAAAGGTCCAGGGTCTACTAGAACTTGCTTAAGCCACTAGCGTAGTTTATAAAAATACGATGCATCTACTAGAATTTGTTTAATCAGTCATTCTAATTCTCCATAAAAGATGAATAAAATTGGTGGGAAATATAATCTAAAAATTTGAAATGAAAATAAGTAAAGAAAAGGGATGAAGTGAAATAATGAAGACGTTTCCTTCCTCTTGAGTAGGCTATTACCACAAATTCTAGATGGATCAAGTTGATTGTGCAATCAATCCATTAAGAAGTTCCTTACGGATTGCAATAAAACCTCCGTTTGCCTTTGACAGTTTAATTGAAATTGGAAAAAAAAATCAATCCTTGTTGCATAATATTAAGCTGAAGTTATATATGAAAGACCGTAAGCAAACACATACCTTCATCAACCGATGCCAAATTTATCCTCTCAGTTACATTAATGTTGATTGGTGAAGTGATTTGCTGGAGCTTCAGGGAATTATAGAATGAAGGAAGAAACAGAATAGTTTTTTCCCCAACTTGAACAGAATTTTCAATAACATCGAATGCTTCCAGATTGCAGCCAGTAACGGAACACGAAAGTCTGCTGAAATTTTTTTCAGCATCCGCTAAAGGAATACCGTGGCATCTGCATGTCTGTGCACGAACAATTCTAATAATTAATTCCTCATCCCTTTCCTTTAAATTAGTGGAACATAAAACTAAAGTTAAAGGAAAGGAGATCTCCTGTAGATACTAGATAGCACAAGATTCAATTCCAAGTGATGTCAAGGCCATTCGAAAGGCAGAATTACTTAGAAAACAAAACTATTTTGCATTATTACATTGTTTGTTGTTTCTTATGTTTCAGATAAGGTTTACTTAGCTTCGTGATATAGGTCCACTTGAAGTTATAACTAATCCCATAAAAATGCCTGGTGAAAAATTAATAATAATAATCTTCCCAAACAAGGATAGTGAGCCCAGTTTGCCTCTGGATTTATGAATGACAACCAAGATTCAGCATTTAACAAGTATATGCAACTGATTTTAATATATTCATTAGAATATTGTCAAAACTCTATGAATTGTTTTAGAGTAATAATACAACCTTTACGTTCCATCCTTAATGTAGAAGTTTCAAGGCCACGTGACATTCAAAATTGACATATAATAGTATCGATGATGACTACAACTCTAAAACCGTTTTACGATTAACATACTATGGAGAAAATCAAACAGCCTATAATTAAGTTCATTATAAGCAACCAGAGGATTTGTTATCTTTAGAAAAGGACATGGGTTAACACGGTTGTTCCCATAATGTACAATCCATCGGGTCATTCTTTTAGGGAATAACATATCACTAGTCAGTAGCCGTCACTATTTGGTGTATGCCACTTATTTAGGGCGTCATTACTGACTATTCTAAACTAAACAACAAATACAAACTTGTTACTTTTCATTCAAAAGGAAAAAAAATTACACATGCGCTAAAATTTGTTAAGTGGTAAGTTATTGTGGATTGTAAGTACTATTACCCGACACTGTCTGAAGTTGTTGGTTATCGGATATACTGGTGAAAACAGGTTGCAGAATATATGGTTCACAGATTCAAAAAGATTGTCCTTGAAGATGAGGCGAGCTAACAGCGGCTCCTCCATGTCATCTTTCAAAATCTGCAGCCATTTTTTAACAAGGCCGTGGAATACTCTTGAATCTGCAATTTTAGACTCTTACCATAAACTTCCTAGGTTCAAATTTACTAAGTTAACTCGTTCATTGAAAGAAAGATTTTTCTTTTCTTTGTGTTCATCAAAGCCAAAGATCAAAATCTATATCCAAAAGGGATTATATACTGAATAAGTATGGCCATGACACATTGTGTTTGAGGGTACTTAACCTGGGATATAGGTCTGAACAGAGCAATTATCAAGATGAGAAATGCAACGACGAAAATTATTGATGTTTTCACGTGTATCTGTCAGATGGCTTGACTTCTGCTGAAATACAGCAAAATCAACCGATACACATTTATCTGCAGCATCCTTTCGAAAAAAAAAAAAAATACTATATAAAAGTTAGCTTTTGCACGAAATAAAAAAGTTTATCAAACATAATAGCACCGAATCCATGCCATAAATACACTGACTCACCATTAGATTCTTCTGCACTACAGAGTCCACATCTTCAGGCAAGGTCGAAGTTATGACAATTACTTTTCTCTCTATATCTTTGCCTTGCCACGAATACAACACTCGATCACTCAAAACATTTGAAATCATTGAATCTGATCATTAATCATCGAAGCAGTCAATGCATGTTCTGCAACAGAGTGAGAAAAATGTGGGTTCAGAGAGGGAGAGAGAGTACCTGAAATGTTATCAATATCAGGCTGAAAAGCATCGTATGGCAAGTTGTTAACAGCATGGTGGAAATCACGTAGGATGAAGTTTCCTACGGGATTGTACGCGATCATCAACTACAACACCAGCAGATTCAGTTCACTCTTTTAAACTCACTCGCAGGGATCATAGCGCACATAGTGCTCGTGCATTCGAAATTATAAACCAACTCATGAATTAAAGACAAATATGACCAGTTCAGAAGGAATACCTCATTAGAAGAAGATAAACGATTCTTGAAGACGTAGCACAAGCCGATCTTATCGCCTAGCGTGGCCGATTTACGCACGTGCGACTTGGACGAACTCGAAATGGCGTAAAAATTAGCGAGTTGAAGCAGCGACTGAAAATTCAGACACGAAAATTCAGAAATCGTAGATCTGTTCGGAATGGTGCTATTGCACAGTTCAGATAACAAAGCAATGGTTAAATGCATAGAAGTTGAGATAATAGCAAAGACGAAGTTTATTGTGCAGAGCCATGACTGTACCTGCTTTATGTCTCTCAGCAATGGAGGTGCCAAGCTCCGCAGATCCAGAACGAAACACAACTGAACCATTTCGCCTCTTCTACAATCTCTCTCTGGTTTGGCGCCAAAGGCAACCGAAACCCAGCTTCTAGATGTTTAGATTTAAACTCTAAAGGTCGCCCTCGTAATAAGAATTTTCACAATTTCATGAAAATTACAATATATTAAATTTAATTATGTTATTTTGAATAAATTTTTAATGATAATTAAATGTAAAATTTTATTTTAATTTTAATATGATCAATATTTAATCATTTGAAATACCAGTCATATTTTTTAAACAAAGACAGTAGTAATTTGTTTGAACTGAAAGTGGAAAAAACAAGGCCCTTGAAGCTACTATATCCACTGCAAAGGACCGGAAAAGAAAGTTGAATTATTGTGAAAAGAGGAATAAATTGTCCTCTAATAGGTATTGAATAAATGTTTTCACGTGTATTTGAAGCATGTCTTTGATGATTTAGTGTACTATGGTAGATTATGTATAAAAAAACATCAATAATAAATGAATAATTCATTTTTTTTAATCAAGAGTAATTCTCAAAATCTTAAGAAAGAGGAAACAATATAAATATAAATATAAATAAATAAATATATATATATATAATATTACTCAAAATTTATCAATGTATTACATCCTCACATATAACTAAAACAATTCATTCCATTAATTACAACTAAATTTGTCAATAATTATTAATGCTAAAATTAAATCATATACACTCATCATAAAATGTGTAACATGAAAATAATATGAATGTACATTTATATATGTCTGTTTTCAACTCGTCCTATCGATAAGATCAATATAATAATCTTAATATACAAAACATAATATTTGAATAATAAAATATGTATGTATATAACCAAATTCCAAAAGTCAATGTATGCATACATAATCAAACATAGAATATATAACATATAAAAGTGATTAACTTCCACTAAACCAAAAATTTTCTGGAACAGTAAAACACCAATGTGAGCAACATCTTCATGAAAGACCTTGGATGAAAGTCTCTCAATAAGAGAATATGGTATCATAGAGTTTATTTCTAATCATTTTATGGAAATGTGTTCATGTGTACCCTTTCCTAACAACTACAAATTTGATGTCAATGTGTTTCGACTTGGTCAAATTCATATTGTTGTTAGAATACAATATAGTTGATTTATTGTTACAATATAACTCAAATGGTCTTTTTCCTTTAGTAATTTGCAATTCTATGACAATTTTTTAATCATATTTTAGGATTTGATACCACAAATTTTGCAGCTATATCAGATGAAATCGTAAAGATTAGCTTCACTCTTTATCAAGAAACTACACCACAAATTAACATAAAAATGTAAGTTGAAATAAATCTCAAAATATCTTCACATCTTACAAAATCTAAATTATAATATGTAGTGATCTTCAACTCATTTAAATTCATGTAGGTTAGCATATAATTTTTTGTTCTTTTCAAATACCTCGTAATTATGGATGAATGTACGTTTGGGTTCAAGAAAATTCCTTGGCATCTTCTTATAGAATTGTAGGTTGTGCAAAAAAAATTGCTTAAAACGAGTGGGGCCTACGTGCATTCAATATTCAAGCTCTAACCTTTCTAAGGCATCGAATTCTTGCAACAGGGCATTCAAAATTTCGATTCACATAACACCGAAAAAAATAACTTTTTCTCAATTGGCGGGTTGATCCAATTAATTCATAAGGTGCAGTTTCACTTTATCCCTATCCAGCGGAAAACATAATTCATTCATTAGGTTAAGTAAAATTAAGAACCCTAAATTTCATAATTAGAGTTTCTCGTAAAATTGGATAAAAAGCATATTAGAATTCATGTTTATTTGGAGACAAATTTTAACGAGAGAAAAAAACATAATCATAAATCTAGCATGTTTTGATATCACTACGAAAAAAAAAATGAGCGATAAGAAAAATTACAGTCACTTTTACAGTAGCAGTACAAGGTCATAAATTTGAGTAAGACCCTCCGTAATATCGGATAGCAATTCATGAAGAAAAAATTGGACAGATTTTACAACTGACCCATAAAATAGCAATAGAGCAAATAAAACAAGAAAAAGAAATATTCATTTTAATTTTAAAAATCAAATTATTTATAATTTGAAATTTTCAAACTATTCGTTATACAATAAAAAATCTAAAATTTCCAATAATAAATCAAAACCTCTTACACAATTCGTTACAAATTTTTTTTTACAAGCATTTGACTAAGGATAAATAAACCAAAATTCTATTAATAAATAAGAACGCATTTCAATTATTAAAAAAAATTGTATCAAATTTGAACTAACACTACTAAAAAAAGACTTTTTAAGCATAATAAAATGCAGTGACATTTTTGTAGTTTCAGTGAACTTATAGACATTAGTTCTCCCTACTAAGACTAAAAGCTTGCATGGTTGGTCTTTAAGATTTGGTATTTTAGTCCATACTTTCTTATAATAGTTATTCCAATGATGTTTATTAACATTTTATAATTATGATGATATATTGTAGTGTAGACAAAATGGGTCATATAAGTATGATTACTACATAATGTATTGGATGATGATCACTATTCATACCCATATTATAAATAGATGAGAAACGATAATTGAAATTATTATATATTGTGCAGAGATTCAATTTTACTCTTTCAATTTCTGAGAAGTCCCTTAAATACATAAGGAAAACACTTGCAAAATATGTAATTCAACTCTAAATATGTATTAGGATATAGTAAGTTGTACATAAACATATTTATTATGGTTAGATTAACTATATGTGTATATTGAATTGATTTATGACTCTAAGTTGATTTATGATTAGAATTCTATGTACACTGAATTGATTTATGATTTATTCTAACTTTCATTAAAAAATAAGCTTCTAGATTGTATTTGTGTGTTGTAGAACATTCTGTATATACAGGTCTATTACTATAGTAATGTTTGTTACAAAAACATACACGTCTTTTAAAAAAAAAAATCGCACAATAAGCATCGGTTGTGACCACAACCGAGACATTATGGTCTATGACATTGGTTCTAGTCACAATTGAGGTAAAAAGTCCCCATTTTTTGAAAAAAAAAAATTGACCTCTACCACCTCGGTTCGAGCCCAATTGAGGCAAAAGACCTTTGCTTCGGTTCCTCTGAACCAAGGCAATAGACCTCGTAGAAAAGAAAATTAAAAAAAAATATATATGAAATACCCTCTACAACCTCAATTGCATTTAAACTAAGGCAAAAGAACCCAACATACTGTCTCAGTTTTGAGATGAGGTAAAAAAATTTATCTCTTTTTGTTTCGTTTGTATATATCTCAGTTCTATATATCTCGGTTCATGAAACGTTGTGTGTAAAAAAACAACCTTTGTCGTTTATCTTTAGAATAGTAATTAATCCTAACATAAAAATGTTAAAACGAGTCATATAAACAAAAACTCTCAAATATCCTTGATCATATAATTATCACTACAAATAAGAGAATGTGAATAGTAGTAATTAATATTAACACAATAAGAAGTATATAAAAACTAAGACAATAATAACTACCAAACAATATTAACACTAATTTAATTAAATGGACCACGTTGAATATTTTAATAGAGATTTAATTAAAAACAAAAGTCAAAATTTAAGGGATCACGTTAAATCAATCTTCATATTATTAAAACAAACGTACTAAACTAAAATAAAAATAACATATCTGTGGCACAACTACAATTTCACTGTGGAGAATTTGACCGAAATCAACATGCTTCAAATTGAAATGGTGCTGTCAAGCACGATTGCCAATTTCCGTAAAAATTTTAAAATTTATGCATTTGATAAATTTAATAAAAACTTACACCACTTTTATTTTATAAATTAGCTATAGTTTTATAAGAAATATAACAAGGGGCTTAATAATTTATTTCGATAAACAATTAAAAAGTAATTAACTTACTGATATATGTCATTATCCTTATTTTTTTCACCTAAGAAACAATGTTTTTCGCCTAAAGAGAAAGAAAAAGTCACTAGTTGTATATTCATCTAAGAATTTGTAGAACTGGTTTTAGTTGTGCTTTCTTTCAGCCTGCATGATGAATATGTGCAACTTGATAAAGTTTTTCACAATTTATAAACATACACACACAATATGCGACTTTTAGTTACAAAATATAACTCATGGGAAATTGAAATAAGTTTGATTTACCAACAACACCATCCTATAATGATATAGAAAGATCTAAAAGTGATTCTTTTATGAAAAAAATATAACATTTAAGCAGTATCTTGTATCTTGCTTATCTTGTTTCTAAAATCTTGCAACCATGATCTTTCAGGGAAACCAAGAAAGTAGTTTGAAAATGGTCTCATGATTGTAAATTTGAGAATTCCAAACCATAAAAGCCAGACACATTCGTTTGAAACCTAATCATTAACACCCAAAACAACAAGAGATCTTTTCATTATTAATATCTAATCAGCACATGTAGCCTACAATGCACAGATTTTTGTCGGATTATTGCCACACCAATGTCTTTACAGTTGCAATTAATTACATACACACGATTTGGATTTCACAGACATACAAAGGGTTCACCTCATAAACTAACCAGCAAGACATGGAAACATTCTCAGACTTCTAAACCTGACGAGTTGCTTCGAATCGGGTGAGACAGCAGCAGCAAAGGCTCTTTGTTGGGAAGAAAACTCGGTAGAGAATTCTTTACAAGAATCATAACGCGTATAACCAACGTTTTCTGCATGATCATGAAGCCCTTTTTGCGTTGAAGTTGAAGGTTCTTGCATGTAATAATAATGGTCGGGCACGTTCATGTTGTGGTTTAGAGCAGCCCCAGAAGACAGACACTGGTATTGACTGCGAGTCTTGCGTTTCTTGATTGCTCTAAAAACCAGAGGTAGAAGACCTTCCATCAAGTTAATGCTTATAAGCTTTATACGCTTCTTGTTTTGGTTTATTTGTGAGAATTGGCCAAAAGGGTGTACAGAAAAGGAGAAAATATTGGATCTTGAGAACTATAAGCAATTGGGGTTCTGTGATTTATAAAGGGTTAGGTATAGGTTTGAGAGTTTTTTATATCTGGTTTATGACATGTTTATTCTGCTAGAAGAATACTAATATGAGTTTTGACTCAAAAGGGCAGGCCTAAAGCATGCCAATAGAAGTGTCCAAATGTTGTTTGGTGGAGATTGGCTATTTTTTTTTTTTCACAGAAAATTGACTTTTATGCATTTCTTTAGAAAATGACAAAAGGAATGAGTAGTTTTGAACAGAAAAGCAACCACATGTTTTATTATTTTAGTCCCAGCCAACCACTATCTGCAAAAGCCTCCACTGGTTGTGATCTCCATTAATCTTACAAATAATTTCATGTGGGCACTAACCATGTCATGTATCAAGGTAGATACATTTCCCTTTAATGAGAAACATAAAGAAACAATGAGATATGAAAAGGTGAATGTATGGGATAGAAGCACTCATTTTTTTTCCCAACAACATCAAAAGTAATATATATCTATACATACTCTCATTATTTTAAATAATTAACTTAATCCCAAAAGAATGATCAATTTCAAACATATTAATCTAAATGGTGACATGTTCCTTAATCACTTATAAATACGAGGAAGTACTAAGTCAATAATAATAAACATTCTAAAATATTGAACTTCTTGCATCACTTGTTCATTTATATAGTTAAGTGTTAATACATACCCAAAGCTATATTATAAATGCACTTTCTTAATATTGAGAACATTTTTATCAATTGTTTATTTATGAAAGTTAAGAATATCTTAGTAAATAAACTTATAAACTTGAAATCTTTAAATACATAAAGAATTTAAGTTTAAGAAGTGACATAAATAACATTTATTATAAAAATACCTTAATAATTTGTGATTAGAAACATTTTACTAGTTCATCGAATAATAAACAATTGGCTTTTTTGTTATAATTAGACCACAATTATTTCTTTTAGCATTTCTAATCCACATTTATTTGCACAAGCTATTGAAGTTATAATTAAAAAAAATATGTCATTATCTAACACTTTATTTAACCCCCACTAAAATGTATATGAATTAAAAAAAGCATATAATTGTTCAACGTATCAAACCTAATCCTATTTTTAGGCCAACTCATAAATATATTGCTAAGGCATTTCTAAACTAGTCTCAACCAACTACGAGTGAATAAAAAAATAAGAGGAGAATTTTTCATGGGTGATATATATTTACGTAATCGTTTTTGGTTTTTATAATATAATCAATTTAACTTCATTCTGAATTGATATGTATCAAATTTATTAATGATCAGAAAAACTGTTACGTTTCAAAGGCTGAAAGTTTGAAAATTATCTTTCTATAATGATCAATACGTTTCCAAAAATATTGTGGATAAGATCATTAGTTGTTCGTTTTTTATATAGGTTTCGTCCCAAAATTTCACACAGAAAATCATAAACAGTTAGATCCGGTTTGGATAAAGTCTGAGCAAAAGAATATAATATTTTAGAAATATTTGAGAAGAGTTCTTTATACGGTTTAACGGGTTCTTTTGTTCTCAGTTTGATTGAAGTGGGTCAAATTCGTTCCTTTTTTAAAAATGTCAATTTTGTCTTTATATAGAAAAAAATTATGTCAATCAAGTCATTTCCGTTAAAAATCATTGCTTTCAAAATTCACTTTATCCATTGCAATTTTAGAGATCGGACCCATGAAGTGGTTATTATTCAAAACTCACTTTAAGTTTTTAACACCATTAGTTTATATTTAACAGAAATGACTTCATTGACATAAATTTTTTATTATATGAAAACGAAATTGACAATTTTTAAAAGAAGAATAAATTTGACATACTTCAACCAAACTGGATACAAAAGAAACAATTAAACCTTCGTTATACTTATTACATTTTATAAACAATGTTAGAATTGATCTTCAGTCTTTCCAGATTGAGATGAAAGTCTATTCTTTGTATTATTTATTTCTCAGTTAAAGAAAGACTTTGTAATAATGCACTTTTATATGCTTTTATTCATCTACTCAATTTAGAAAGGAAACTTGTCTTTCTTTATGTTTCAAAAGATTAAGAAGAAAAATGTCTGTGCTTATTTATTTATAGATTGAATGATGAGTTTGCTAATTACAGAAAAAAGCGACAAACAAAAACATCTTAAAGTATATCAGAGTTTTATATTTTATTTGTCTGAATCAAGGAAGAAATAAGGATATTATATTAACGAAAAATTCTTTTAATAATTACTTTTTTACAATTTTTTAGTTTATTTTAAATATTTTTTTAAATATAAATTCAAACAAATTAATAAAATATAAATGAAGATACTGTTAGAGGGTTGAAGATTGGTCAACTCTGTTTGCAGATGAAGTGATAAGTTGCAGATGAAGTGATAAGAGGAAGAGAGAGGAGAAAGAACGGCATGCGGAAGAACAAGTGTCACCGAGAAGCAGTAACAGATGGCACACGTGGTAGCGGTGGCACTCTCACCTTCTACTTTTCAACAACTGTTGTATTTCTTCTGCTTCTGCCTTTCGCTCACTCTTCTCAATCCTCCTTTTGTTCAAAACCAAACCTAACACCAATGGTACGTTCCTCCTCACTTCTGTATCATACTTACTTTCGATCTAGCGTTTTTATATACTCTTATGGTTTACCAGCATTTATGCGGTCAACGAATCAACTGCATTTTTTCGATTACTGTATGTACAGTAGGATAGCGATGAAGATATAAGTTTCTCTGATTTTTTTTTTCTTTTGAATTATACGAAAACAAATACGCTGCTCTCTCTGACATAATGTAAAACAGGTGAGAACCGTAAACAGAATATGGAAAATATTCTGCCAGAAAATGCAGGTTAGTATCTGATAGCTTATCAGCTGTGTGAATACGGATAGTTAGGCTATTTCGATAAGTTTCGAAACAATTGTTACAAGATATAAGAGAAAAAAATGAAATGAATTATTCTCCTATTTTATGTGAAAATTAAAATGAGAAAATTTATCCAAATTGGTTTGTAAACGATTTTAGTTTACCGGAGAATTTTATTTCTTTTTTTTTAGCTCTAGATATGGAAATAATTATCTAAACACAAATTAATTGGCGCCAAAAATTTCTTACCAAAACCGGCAAATATTTAACTAGTACGAAATTTTAGCTACACGCTCTCAAATCAAATGCTACGTTTTAGCACAGATTGTACAACTTTTGGGAGAAGTTATCTCAGAACCCACTAAATATGGAATGGCTCCCGAGTGGACTTCATCTCATGATAGAGAAAAGAGAGAGTTGTACTGAATGTGTTTTTGGCATTTTTCCTGTAACTAAGTCAACAACCATCATGCTCTTACAAAAGTTTAATGTGATTAAATGTAAAGTTGGTTTGGTACCCAGATCTTTATAATTTGTTATTTTCATTTGTGTCGCTTTATTTTGTTTTGCAACCAACCAGGGAAGTAAAAATCAATGTCAATTATCAGAGATGAAATGTAATACTTCCAGCTTAGGAAGTTTCTTTGGATTACTTGACGCCAACTTCTTTGAAGATAAACAGGTATTTTCCTTGACTTGTTAGTTTGTTGGTACTGCGATGCTTGGTGAGGTGACTAGTTCTGTTTCCCTTAGACTGGGGAGATTGCTGAGGGTGCAAAGGAATTCAATATTCCAATCATAAAAGCCAATAGAAAACTTGTAGCTTATGAGAATGGCGGGCTGCATTATCCTTCTCCTTTAGTTTTCAATGCTGATTGGAACTATGACCCAGTTCATTATGAAAACAAAGGCTTCAATTATCCTTCCATCTCTGGAATACAGAGACCTGAATCTGAAGATGATATTGCCTTTATGAGTGTAAGTGATCCATCATAGCTGACGGACCACTGATTTGACTTTGATTATATATTTTACATAAACATTTTAGCACGTGTTTCTATTTCATGAATGACCTTTTCTCCCTTGTATCAAACCAGGTTCTCGAGTTAGGTGAACTCATCAAAACAAAGCAAATTACTTCTCAGCAGCTTACACAAATATTCTTGCGGAGATTGAAAAAGTAGTACTAATTTTGGAATGCTAATTTGGTAGCAGTTGTTGTAACATGCTTTGTGTTGTGTGTTGTATTCTTGTTTTGGTAATTAACTATGTCGTGTGGATTCTGGAATTAACACCAGGTATAATCCTACTCTTGAAGCTGTAGTCACTTGTACCGAAGAGTTAGCACAGGAGCAAGCCAAAGAAGCAGATAAGTTGCTCAGCCAGGGAGTCTATCTGGGTAGTTATATTTTTCTCCAAGCATCTGCTCATTAAAAGAAATATTTGTTTTTAATGCTTCTACTTTTAGAAGGACCAATGTGGATTAATTCATTATTCTTGAACCCTAACCATCCCAGCATCATAAATATTAAATTCCTACACATCCTGAACAAGGTATATGAGGAAAAAAAAATTAGAGTATAAACTACAGTTTTATGAACGATTACGTGATTAGCTAGAATTTAGGTATGCCTATTCCGTACCTTGGAATAGCCCTCAATCGTTTAACAGAGTCACAGAGCTGTATTTTAGGATGGGAAGTTGACACGTACTTTGTTTCAGATGACCTTTATAAGTTGAGTCAGAATTCTAAATTGAATGTCGATCTGCATTGAAGGGCCTCTTCATGGGATTCCTTATGGATTGAAGGATATAATATCAGTGCCCAAATACAAAACGACCTGGGGATCAAAATCATTCAAAAATCAAATTATTAACAACGAAGCTTGGGTCTATAAAAGGTAATATCTTTGACAAACATAAATGTACAACCAGAAGTTATAATTATGGCTGCAATTATGTGTATAGTTGATGGTATTGTTCCGTACAGATTGAAGTCTGCCGGGGCTGTTCTAGTTGCAAAGCTTGTTTCTGGATCATTGGCATATGATGACATCTGGTTTGGTGGCAGAACTAGGAATCCATGGAATATTGAGGAATTTTCTACTGGGTCATCTGCTGGACCTGCAGCAAGCACCTCAGCCGGTACTTTTTCTATGAATGCCTGCACATTATCGACTTTATTTGTTTCATTTTCTAATCTGTCTTCATAGGATTTCCGTTGTTTGGTTTATTTTATCAGTTATTGTAAACCAAAGAAGATAATACTCTTAATTTTAGATTTATCTATTTTGTTCAGCTATGGATTATGGATTTTGCTTATTGCATTACAGGTATGGTTCCATTCGCGTTTGGTACAGAAACAGCTGGATCTATTACTTATCCAGCAGCTCGATGTGGGGTTACAGCATTGCGCCCAACTTTTGGAACTATTGGTCGAAGTGGTGTAATGAGCATTTCAGAAAGCTTGGTAAAACCCAAATTATCCAATGTTTTTTTCTGGGATGATGTGAATGTTAACCTTACATGTAACCATTCCTCTAGGATAAGCTCGGCCCTTTCTGTAGATCTGCTACTGATTGTGCTATTATTCTGGATATTGTTCGGGGAAGAGATCTCGATGATCCCTCGTCAAAAGATAGCTCCCTTGATGATCCATTCCTGGTTGACATTTCTAAATTGACCGTTGGGTATCTCGATGATGCTGATATGGAGGTTAGTCATTCAAGTAATTTCACTGGGACAAGTCTTTGACGTTACATAATGCCAATTTCCATGAAGACATGTGCACTTTCTTGAATGTTGTTAGGATAAGACATGATTGATGAGACAAACTTCTGGTATGAAACTCAGGTTGTTCATGTTCTTGCATCAAAAGGTGTCAAGATGGTCCCTTTCAAACTGAATTACACAGTCGATTCTGTTCAAGGTATCTTAAATTTCACAATGGACGTTGACATGCTAGCACACTTTGATGAGTGGCAACGCTCAGGTGATGATAATGTGTATGAAGCCCAAGACCAGTGGCCCACAGAACTACGCCGAAGTCGCATAATTCCAGCAGTGGACTATATGCAGGTCAACCATTTATTTGGTTCACTTATAATAGTTAAATCAAAATTCTATTTTTTTCAGACATGATACAATGATTTGTATGCAGGCACAAAGAGCACGGGGAAGGCTAATAAAGGAAATAAGAGAGTCCTTCACTGTTGATGCATTGATTGGCAATGCAACTGAGTGGGAGAGAGTTTGTATTGGAAATCTTGTTGGTTTACCAGTCATAGTAGTGCCAACAGGATTTAAAAATATCTCTCATCCACCAGCAGGTGGAAGTAGAAGAAGAACTACAATCACCACTGGCATTTATGCTCCCCCTAACCGAGACCACATTGTATGTTTGAGACTGCAATGTGTTCAGTATCATCTACATTTTTTACACTACAACTTTTTATGGCTTTGTACTCACTCTTTTTTTTCAGGCTCTGGCGTTGGCAATGGCTTACCAAGCTGTCACCAATCACCACAAACAGCGGCCACCTATCAATGATCTCGGGCCAAATGATAAGATACCTGGTAATACCTACCCTCCCAGGGTTTTGGGCATGCCTCCTTTATCTACTCGTTAAACACGGCTTCATCACTGTACCTAACCCAGACTTGAAAAAACATAATCAATGGAGTTATAAGGATAAACTATACACATAATTAATGTTTTAATTTTGTATAATTCTAAGACTTCCAAGGAGTATTAGAAAAAGAAAACATTAAATAGTAAATAAAATACTTCTTCCTGATATATAGTTTGTAATAAAGTGGTGATCTTATTTTATTATTATTAAATAATATGAGTGTGTGATTTTAATTAATAGGTAATAAGAAAAAAAAAAAGAAAACATTAATAGTGAAGATAAATTTGATATATTTTGATTTTTTTTTAAATAAATTGAATTAATTACTTATATAAATGTGTGTATGTGTTTTTCTTTTTATATTAAAGTGTCTTAAGAACGGGAAAATATATATTTTATCCTAAAAGAAGTTAAATAATAAATATATTTTTATCCTTAATCATTACATTAACGAAAAATAAGAGAAGGAGAAATAGAAGAACAGAGGAATTCATGTGACATGACTGGTGTTTTTGGACCTTGACCGGTAGAAGAATTTTGTGAGTACTGAAGTTAAAAAGAGAACGAATGCGATGCCATGATTGCTATGACCTGCATAAGAGATGACATAAACTATGGTCGTCACTAACAATGGTTTGGACAAGGTGAGGCATTGAAGCAGCCGCAAGTGAAGAAGGAGTTTATGTTTATCTGGTTTTGCAATCTGAAGGATGAAGGGGAAGGTCGTCTGTTACTATGATGACATAGTCAACGATGATGATGTCAGGGACAAGTTCGGTTGACAATATGAGGTCATGGTTAGATTCACTAACACGCAGTGAGTTCGTGGGAGTAGAAAAATTCCACATGTAACTAAAAAAAGCCCCAAAAAGAAAACATTGGAGAAACTTAAATGTTAGAGATTCATTAAAATCTTATTTTATTAGTTTTGGGTTTAGTAATATTTGATTTGATTTATTGTTAGTTTTTATTATTTATACTTGATCTAAGGCCTTGTTTGCATTTATCAAAGTTTAATGAAAGAGAAAAAAATATAGTAAAAGAGAGAGTCCAGTCTAGGTTGTACCTTTACTCTTTAGGGGAGACGCGACGGGAGGACCCACTTTAATGGTTTTGTTCGATAAAATGAAATATTTGTGAAAGTATAGAAGATGAGATAAAGTTATAAGAGAAAAGTTTCAGTGAAGGGGAGAAGTTTGGAACAAAGAGAAGAGGTTTCGAAAAAGAGGCCAACCAATCTAAAAGATAGAAGAGCCATAAGGAAAAAGAAGAAGTCAAATATGATTGAAACCGGTATGGGATGACGCATGTGGAAAGCCAATTAAAGGATGAAAAATTTAAGTTTATGGAGGGAGTTTTGTTAAGATAAACTTAAATTTTAGAGATTCATTAAAATCTTATTTTATTAATTAAGATTTTTATTAATTTTGGGTTTATAATATTTGGTTTGATTTGTACTTGTTCCAATTTTTTATATGCACCTATTTAAATGTTGTCTGAAAAAGGACCCAAATGAATTAAAAAGTCAAATTATTTATGTGAGTCACTTTTGTTTACAAAAATAAAAAAGACTTCTAAAAATTGAAAAAAAAAAACATTTACTCTATTATTAACTTTGATGGGTGAGTTTTTGTACGTGATTTCAAATATAAGTTTTCTTTGATGAGAAAATAAGATTTGAATAAATTATTAATGAGAGAAAATAAATATCATAAAAAAGATTTTTTAAAGAAAAAAAAAAGTTCTCGTAATTTTTTCATGGTGACATGAGAAGAATATTTAAAAGATTTCACCTTAAATAACTTATCAAGTTTTGAATTCAAATAATAATTCTTATTATAGTTGGTCTATATAACAATCATATAATCACAATATTAATTCCATTTGCATACAAGTTAACTTATTTGAATAGATAGTAGGAATTATATTTCCTTTTTTATTTTAGTTAAAAATATTTGAACCTTAAATCTTCTACTCCAAATTTGTTTGTTACTTCATCAATGTTCCTTGTTAGAAAAATTTAAATTTGAGTTCAAAATTAAGAATCTCCAGATAAATATATACGAGGACATATAATATAAACCAACTATAAACAGTTTCTTAAGAAAAATATAGATCATGAAGAAGAAGAACTAAGATATCATTATAATCATATGATATATTCAATATATATATATATATATATATATATATATATATATATATATATATATAATATCTTTATTAATGTCATTTTTATAACTTTTGTTAATAAGTTATTGACAAGAAACCGATTGAATAACCTTTGTTGGTTGAATAATTTTTACATGAATTCACTTAACACAGAAGATTGATTATTCATCTTTATAAAAAATTATACAATTTGTTTATGTAAAAAATATAATTATTTAAAAAACAATAAATTATAAAACATACGAAAATGTTCACCTGAATTTGACAAATTAACTTTGACAAATTAACTTGAACGATGTTAGGATATTTACGAACATCTATAATTTACCTGATAAATCAGTTAAATTGAATTTTTTTTTTTTCTATTTTTTATGCAAACCCATAATCGTTGTAAAGAGTTTGAAACGAATATAGATATATTGAAATATAGTCATATTATAAGGAATCATAATATTTTAATAATTTTTTGACAACATATTATATATTATTATTTTATTGGTTTGTATATTTAAAACAGATCAATTATAAACTATCACATAAATAATTGTAAAAAAATTGTCCATAAAAATTTTTTAAAATACATTTTCTTATTATAAATCATTGAAATAAACATTGACATTGACTTTATGAAGTTTGCTAAAAATGTTCTCGACCTTCCTCCTGACTTTTCTCTGACATGTTAATCAAGAATTCCTAATGCCATAAACAAAACAATTAGAAGAAAACATGTGTGGCATGTAAGAACATGACAGCAATGAGTTTCAATCTTTTATTAGAAATATAAACGGTTACTGTATTTATTTAATTAAAAATTATCTATAGATAGAAAACATAACTAAATTTTGAACTCACCTTATTACCTCTCAAAAGTGAATGTGAAGACTAACAAGATTTCTCACCCTTTCTAAAAAAAGAATGAAATAGGTTTTTTAAAATTGACAACAATAAAATATTTAAATAAAAACAAGTTACAATAGTCACGAAAGATCTTGGTAAATAAAAGTTTGAGCTTCAAATTTTAAATATAGAAAAAAAATTAATGAGATAATACTAATCAAATATACAACAATAAAATAAGTTTATGAAATTTGTACAGCAATTAAATATTTTTTAGATTACTATTTTTAAATATATGCCAATCATGATGTATAGTCACATGAGCAAAATATATTTTGAGAGGACATTTTACATCTTTTTGAAATTGAAAACACCATTTTCTTTCTACGAAAATTTAGTGTAGAGTTTATAATAATGAGAAATTGAAAACTAGTTTTTCACATTTCAAACTTCAACGAGATAATGAATAGAAATTTATTCCATTCCTCAACATTGAAGTACGTTTTAAAAATTTCTACTTTTAGATATTTAAAAAAAAAAGTTCAGAAACATTAATAAATTATTTACTATTTTCCATACTTAAATCAGAAAATATTTATTAATAAAAAGGTCAAAGCGTTTTAGTGTAAATAATAAATAAACATTTAATGCTCAAAATAAAAGTATTTATGTTATTAAAATAAGTATTTAATGTAAACTTCTAAAAGTTTAGAATGATGCAACTCTCATTTTTACCCCACAATTAGGGATAGCTTTTCAATTCTTTTAAAACTGAATTAAGTTTAAAATCTTTTTATAAATTTAGATATTTCTTTAATGAGTTTCTATTAATTTTTTTATTAACTATTATAATTTTTTATATATTTCAACTGAACCATTTTAGTTGTTTCAGGAAGAAAATGATGTAATTATTATTTTATCTTATTATTTAATTTATTTATTTTTCATGTGTTTTATTATTTTTTAATGGAAACGTATTAAATAATCACTAATCATTCTTCTAATGATTTTTATCTATTCAATTTGTTTAGTATAAAATTTTTAATAGTGATTTGTTATTTTACATCAACCATAATATCCTTTATATTAACTACACAACTTTATATTTTTTAACATATATAAACTGATATATAAGATGATAAAATCAAATAACAACCACAATCCAAAGATACTCAATTAAAAATTAAAAGAAAAAATTGAATGTATAAAAAATATTTAATAAAGACTTAATTAGGGGCATCAAAATTTATAAAAACTTAAAACTTAATTAAAAAATTATTTATTTAGAATTGAAGTAATTCAATTGTTATAATTTGATTTTAATGTAGTCAAACTTTTATTATGTTATTATTGATTTATTATGCAGTAATAAATTATTTTTCCAAATTTATTTTACAAAATTAAAAAGTTCATTTAATAATAGATTAGGTCACTTATGTTGTTCTATGAATCAAAGGTAGATAAAAAATATAGTTATTTATTTACTGGAACTTTTAATTTGATTTATTTGTACGGAAAAACACACTTACTTTTAAACATAAATACATTTTAAGTTTTTTTTATTTCATTTAGTAATATTTTTTTCTAAAATATCTTAACTTAAATAATACATTTGGTTTTGGCTAATAACTTTCAAGTTTTTTTTGGTGAAAAATGAAAATAAAAATATTTTAGAAAAAAATAATAAAATTGAGTGTATTTAAGTTTTTTCTTTTAATATATATATATATATATATATATATATATGATTTATTTAAAATTAAAATGGAGGAAAGAGAAAAAGAAAAGTATAATTAAGAAGGTGATTAAGGAGGAGAGAGAAGTAGGAAGATTTGGTTTTGGATTCGAGTGTGGCAGTTTGTGTAATTTTGTTAAAAAAAGGGGTCACACAGTGATTACTCAGTTGTCTCTGAATTGTAGAATTGAAGTGTTGTCCAACATATGCCATCTATATCTCTATTCTTCTATATAATAAACACAACACAACCATCTCTCTCTACATTTTTCTCTCTGTCTTCTGATCCGCCGTCCAATCCTCCGTTTCTCAAACAGGTTCTCATCTCTCTGTCGATCGTCACTTCTCTTAGATCTCGATTTTCTCTATTCAATTATTTGCTCTATGTGCTGGATTGCATTTTCTCTTCGTGTGTTTTCGGATCTCAATTTTAATTGATGTCAATGCATTTATATCTTCTGATTTTCATGTATCTGTTAATGCATGCCGATTTTGTACTTCTGGATCTGTGAATGTGTGATGGATACGAAGGAAAACTTTCACTCTATGAGTTTGAATCTTTCTGTGTGGATATGGCAGATCATAAATGGCGTCTACAGCGACTGGAGCGACGGGATGGTACCGAGGAAAGGTGAAGGCGGTTCCGTCCGGGGATTGCGTGGTCATCATGGCCATGCCATCCGGCAAGCCTGGTCCTTTGCCTGAAAAGTCCATCACGCTGTCATCTCTAATGGCTCCAAGACTTGTAATTTTACTAGATTCATGGATATCTTGTTCCAATTGTGAATTACAATATTTTTTTTCCAAATCTTGTTGTATCAATGTTGATGTTATTATTTTTTCTGTGTTCTAGTTTCGAAATTGAAAATGCTTTTTTTCTTCTGTGCAACTGATGAGGTTCTTTACAGCCAACTGATTAAAGATATTTGTTTTAAAAAATTGCTAGGCGCGTAGAGGTGGTGTGGATGAGCCGTTTGCTTGGGAAAGTAGGGAGTTTCTACGGAAGCTCTGCATAGGGAAGGTAGGTTAAATGAAGTTTCCATTTTTTTTTTTACTTTGGTGTATGATCTGTCGTTTTTTTTTTCTTAAGATGAAAAATTTTAAGTCTCTGACATATGTTATATGATTGGAACAGGAAGTGGCCTTCAGAGTTGATTACACAGTGCCATCGATAAGCCGTGACTTTGGCACAGTTTTTATAGGGGATAAGAATGTAGCAGTGCTCGTTGTTTCTGCAGGATGGGCAAAGGTTGAACACTTTCTGTTTTTTTTGTCCGGATGGCCATGTTTAGATTTTTTTTGCATAGCTGAACTGTGTTATTGGGGTTTTGTTCGTGCAGGTAAGAGAGCAGGGGCAACAGAAGGGAGAAGCAAGTCCTTACCTAGCTGAATTATTAAGATTGGAAGAACAAGCTAAACAAGAAGGCTTTGGTCGTTGGAGTAAGGTTTGTGTCTGACTTTTTAGTGTTGGACTGTTAGATAGCATAACAGGCTATTTCAAAAGTTCTGAAGTTAGCAAACAAGGTATTTGCTATTTGCGGTGCCTGTTATGCTATTTCAAAATTTACATGCAAACCCCAATGCTTACTCTCATTAGCAATCAACGCGTCCCTTACTTGTAATAAATAAGGTGTGCATTGCCTGTTGCATTTTTGGCTTCTTCACAAACTTGAAACCATTGTGGATTCCGTCTGGCATCTTTGCTGATGTAAAGTGTCTCTTTACCTGCACATGTTATGATAAATTTTTGTCACCTTATAAAATAAGTTTTGATTATAGTGTTTATCTCAGTTTCGTCCAATATTATATATAAAGTTCATGTAGTTCCATTCAAAACCATCAAACATGATGATGTTGTAATGTGACAGAAAATGGAAAAGTATAATTACTTTCCCATTCTGACATTTTGGACATGCTATATAAATCTATCCTGAGTGAACCATATATGATTTTGTGGCTGATTGCAGGTTCCTGGTGCTGCTGAGGCATCCATCAGAAATTTACCACCATCGGCACTTGGTGACTCTAGCAACTTAGATGCTATGGCTTTATTAGCTGCTAACAAGGGCAGGCCCATGGAAGGAATTGTTGAGCAGGTTCGCGATGGAAGTACCCTGCGTGTCTATTTGCTCCCAGATTTTCAGTTTGTCCAAGTTTTTGTTGCTGGAATTCAGGTATATATATCATAGTTCTTTTTTCTTACCCTTTTCTAAGCATATGAATAATTGATTTTTCTCTAAGTTAGGCTCCACAAATGGGAAGGAGAGCTGTCCCTGAAAGTGTTATTGAACCAGAGGTGCCAGCTGATGAGACTAATGGAGACGTTCCTGGGGAACCTCGAGCCCCACTCACATCTGCCCAAAGACTTGCAGCCTCAGCATCATCTGCTGAAACTTCTGCTGATCCCTTTGCACCTGAAGCTAAATTCTTCACTGAGACGAGAGTATTGAATCGAGATGTGGGTAACCTGATTTTGTAATTTATATTCCTTGTTTCATTTTTGAATGTTTTGTAAATTCCAAGTGGGCATGTAGGTGCGAATTGTCCTGGAAGGTGTTGATAAGTTCAGCAATTTGATTGGATCAGTCTATTATCCTGATGGTGACTCAGCAAAAGATTTGGCGTTGGAGCTTGTGGAAAATGTGAGTTCTTCACCTGTGCAGAGTGGTTTAGCTTGTTTAATTTTATTGTTGGACTTCTAATATTTCCTGCCGCTATAATTTACAACTTCTGCAAGACTGCATTCGCTTATGTGAGTTAGCAACAAACTTGTAGCCACTTGAATACTTAATTTGTGTAGGTGTCCATCATTAGGATCTATCTGGGATTGACAACAACCAAGAATTGTACATGGAAACATTGTGCTTGCTATGCACGCACCCTTTTAGGTTCATAGTAGTGAGTGGCTGGTATAAGAAAGCATCATGACTATTTCTCTGAGTAGAATATTGTCTCCAAAGATTGACTAATTTGTTCTTGTTCAAGAAACTACGACTTAGAAGAGTATACATGTTTTAGTAGTTGTGAAGTTTAGCTATTTTATGCTTTGTTAAAGCTATAATTCAATAGCACTTGTACAATCTCTATTCCTGATATTTTAGTTGGAATTGTTTCCTAGCTGTAGCTTTGATAATTTGCTGAAATGATATGCATTATAGTTTTGTGTAGGGAGATTTGAATGATTCTTCTTGTCTCTTGATCTGATGAAACTATCACTTAGCAGTATTCTGAAAATCTCTTATCATTTGAATTTCTCAATCATACAGGGTTTTGCCAAATATGTTGAATGGAGTGCCAATATGATGGAAGAAGAAGCAAAGAGGAAGCTGAAGACTGCTGAACTTCAGGCAAAGAAAAACAGGTTAAGAATGTGGACAAATTATGTACCACCAGCAACAAATTCAAAAGCGATACATGACCAGAATTTTACAGGAAAGGTAGTATTTCTATAATTATTGATTTAAACCAAATTAAAAGGGATCTCGTGGTGTCCCTCAGAACTTTGTTTTTAGCCTAGCCCAATGAAATGTGATCCGTATAATTAATTGACCTCACACAGTTGTACAAGACTATTGTTGTCATTGTTGTATTAATTTATCTCAATATTCAATCCTCATTCATTTAAGTCTTTAATTTTGAAATTTTCTTTTTCTAGGTGGTTGAGGTTGTTAGTGGAGATTGTATCATTGTTGCCGATGATTCAATTCCATATGGCAGTCCACTAGCAGAGCGGCGAGTCAACCTTTCAAGTATTAGGTGCCCAAAAATGGGCAATCCTCGTAGAGATGAAAAACCAGCTCCATATGCTCGTGAGGCAAAGGAGTTCTTGAGAACACGCCTCATTGGTCGTCAAGTATGAAAATATAATATATTTTTTTAGGGTCTATATCATTGGTGACTACACTTATAATTAATCATTTATCCTGATTTTCAGGTAAATGTTCAAATGGAGTATTCTAGAAAGGTTGTTCCAGCTGATGGATCTTCTGTTCCACCAGGAGTTCCTGAAGGCAGAGCAATGGATTTTGGATCAGTATTCCTACCCAGTGCTGGTAAGGCTGATGGCGATGATGTCCCTTCATCTGCTACACCTGCTGGAACTCAGCAGAATGGGGTGAATGTTGCTGAGTTGATTGTTGGCCGAGGTTTTGGAACTGTCATCAGACATCGTGACTTTGAAGAAAGATCAAATTATTATGATGCTCTTCTTACTGCTGAATCACGTGCTATTTCTGGAAGGAAAGGGATCCATTCTGCCAAGGATTCTCCAGTCATGCATATAACTGACTTGACCACAGTGAGAAATATATTATTGCACTAAATTTTTCTTTTAATCTGAAGTATACTTAAACTTTCCTCCCATTTTGATTTATTTTAGGCATCAGCGAAGAAAGCCAAAGATTTCTTGCCTTTTCTTCACCGCAGTAGAAAAATTCCTGCAGTTGTGGAATATGTCCTCAGTGGTCATCGCTTTAAATTGTTAATTCCAAAAGAAACTTGCAGTATTGCATTTGCATTTTCTGGTGTCAGATGTCCCGGTCGCAATGAGCCATATTCTGATGAAGCCATCGCTCTTATGAGGCGGAAAATAATGCAGAGAGACGTTGAGGTAATTAGGTCTTCGTTTACAAACATAAAATTTCTCCTTTTACTTTTTTATTTTTCTAAATTAAATGTAATTTTCACAATTTTCAGATTGAGGTTGAGACCGTTGATAGAACTGGCACTTTCTTGGGTTCCTTATGGGAGTCAAGGACCAATATGGCGATTACACTACTTGAAGCTGGTTTTGCAAAGCTTCAAACTTCCTTTGGCAGTGATAGGATTCCTGATCTTAGTCTTCTAGAGCGAGCTGAACAATCTGCCAGGAGCCAAAAGCTGAAAGTAAGAAGGAGGTCCCATGCTTGTGTTATATCTGTAATTGTCCTTTTTACTGTTCTTAAATGATTTGTAATGCAGATTTGGGAGAATTATGTTGAAGGGGAGGAAGTATCTAATGGTGCACATGTTGAGAACAAACAGCAAGAAGTGCTCAAGGTTTGTAGTATACTCTTGTGTAATAAACAGCCTTTCTTTTTGTATTGAAAAATACTGAATGATTTGCTCCATTTTATCTGTTCTTAGGTGACGGTAACAGAAGTCTTGGGTGGGGGTAAATTCTATGTCCATCCTGTTGGGGATCAAAAGATAGCATCCATTCAGCAACAGCTTTCTTTTCTGAACCTTCAAGAAGCTCCTCTGATTGGAGCTTTCAATCCTAAGAAGGGAGACATAGTCCTTTGTCTTTTTGGTGCTGATAAGTCTTGGTATCGGGCAATGGTTAGTTCTTAATTTTTGTTCCGTACTATAATATCTAGGAGAAATTGTCATTGTGATGAAAAAATTGATGAGAAACATCTCATTTTCTAAGTCATGGAGACCTCTTTCCTCCATTCATCAATATTTCATCTTATTTTAAACCCATGGTATTTCTATTGAGCGGTTTCATCTCATTAAGCAATATTTCATCTTGAACAACAATCCTTGAGACAGTTTTTTTTACTGGATGGATCTGAGGTGACTTTATTTAGTCAGATATTTCTTAATGGTCAGCACTTTTTGCACATTTGTCATCACGTTTTACAATTTTCAGTATCATAGATAGGGTTTGATTAGATGCAAAATGGTTAGAACACTACTTGTATCACGTAGTGTGTTCACTTAAACTTAATCTGTGAAATGTTATGGATTGTGTAGATAGTCAATGGACCTCGAGGACCTGTTGAATCTCCAAATGACACATTTGAAGTATTTTATATTGATTATGGAAATCAAGAAGTGGTACCTTACTCTCAGCTACGGCCTCTTGATCCATCTGTGTCCGCTGCCCCTGGTCTTGCACAACTGTGCAGCCTTGCATATGTGAAGGTTCCAAACTTGGAAGAGGATTTTGGCCAAGAAGCAGCTGAATATTTGAGTGAACTCACTTTAAACAGTGGCAAAGAGTTCAGGGCTAAGGTCGAGGAGAGAGATACATCAGGAGGAAAAGCCAAAGGGCAGGGTACCGGAACAGTGCTTGCCGTAACTCTAGTTGCTGTGGATTCTGAGATCAGTGTTAATGCTGCCATTCTTCAGGCATTACTTCTTTACTTGAATTGTTTTGAAATGCATATATTCAGTATACCTAATAAGAAAAAGTGTCTGAAAATTTGCAGGAAGGGCTTGGTAGGCTAGAAAAAAGGAACAGGTGGGACAGAAAAGAAAAACAGCAGGCCTTTGAGAATCTGGAGATATTCCAAGGAGAAGCTCGGACCAATCGGCGTGGAATGTGGCAGTATGGAGATATCCAGTCGGATGATGAGGACACTGCTCCTCCTGCTAGGAAGGCTGGTGGCCGGAAGTGAGTGTGTACTTTTAAGAGGGAAGGTAAGTTATAGAGTTATAGACACCTTCAGAGAAAATGAGCAACTTATAGACATGAACATTTTATTTCAAGCTAGAGGAGAAGAATGCCATGTGTAATCCTTAGTAAGTTTTGTTTTCTTTTTCTTGTTTTAAATTTTGTCGCTAGGCTGAGAAGACAATTTTTTAAACAAGTGTTGTAATAAAAGATGCATATGGCAGTTGTTTCATATCGATGGGACAGCACAAAAGTGTTGTTTTATAGTTAATCTCGGTTCAGATCTTTTGTTGTTTTTGTTACAAGCATGCAAGCAAGATCACATAATCATTATCAACAGTTTTTATGGGCAAACTCTTCATTGGTAATCATGATTTTATGATAATTTAAAGGGATAACTATGTTTTTGGGTTTTCCTGAAATTGTTTACGATATTTTATTCCAACTTTCATAAAAGCTTTTACTTTTAGTTAATATGCGATCCTCTAAACATGTTGTTATTCATAAAGTTTCCTATTATTTAAAACCCCAAAAAAGTATTTTCAAATTATCTCATAAGTTAAAGTTTTAGCACTCATGTTTGGTATGTTAGAAGTTTGATTATATCGAGTTTAATGATAAAAAAAATGCTTCACGATTTTAGCATGCTAGATCATTCCGAATTGAATAAGACATGCTCCAATTGCTAAGATTGAAGAGGAAATATGAAAAGGACTCACTTTATGCTTGCCGAATTGCCGTAAGCCATGTTTTGCATAAATTTCCTTTGTTTTTTTTTTTTTTTCTTTCACCCAAACTAGTAGCAATCGGTAGTAGTGTTGATTAGCGAGTCCTCATATCTTGAGCCTATAAAAAAGCTGTTTTCAATTTATTCAAAGCACCGATTTTTAAATAATTAAAGACCAACCATTTGTAAAGAGATTATTTTACAACTTAAACCCGTTTTATGGGGTTTGTTAGAAAATTGACTTTTGAGACTACATTTTAAAAATTTAGTGGAATAAGTGAACTAGATATTTGAGCTATTTCTGAGAAGCTTCTAATTATCCATAAATCATCAGTTTCGCATTCTACAAACTAAAGAGTTGTGTATGCAATTATTTTTGTTAAGTGGATATCTGAACAAAAAGTGGTGTTGGACTTGAGAACTTGCACCTTATTAATGAGATAGTTGAGTATATGACATAATTATAACTCAGGGTGTTGATTATGCTAATCTGTTGGAGTTAAAAGGCATGGTTTTGGGATGCTGTTGAGCCTAAGAGCGAGGCTTTATGCCAATTCATGTATTTCCTCTTTCTTGAGGTTGATGTTAGCAACATCTCTAAACTTGAAATATCATTATCAAGACCAGTAATGTTTAGTGAATACAATTGTGAATGTTTCTATGTGTGATAGAGAAGGTCAGGTGCATTTGATTCGAATGAAGATGATTTCTGAATCATGAAACTAATAGAAGAATTGGTTATATGTGAATGTGAAGGCTGGGTGGAAGGATGAAATCATGAACATAATAGATAGAAGCAAATTGAGGCTTGTACATTTTTTTATCCGGTTGTTTGGTGTCGTTCGATTCCTATCCTTTCTGCATGATGTTTGCATATTAAGAGAATAATAACACTTGGAGATTTAAACAAGATCAACCACCAAAGTAATAATACTTAGTTTTTTTCGCTTTGTCCTCATTGTAAGAAATCTAATCATCTACAAAAAAGGTGATGGTGAAGACCATATGCAAGGTATCATAAGTGTGAGTAGTTAGGACACATGAAAAGATTTGCAAGTCTTATCAACAACAAGGAAAAGTTAAGGTTGTTGACGGCCAATCATAAAAGGAACAGTTATTTGTTGTTACATGCTTCATTACTAATATTTTCACATAGGTTGCACAAACCACATGAGTTATGATATAGAACTATTCAAAGAACTTCACAAAAACTTCACTTTCTAAATTCAGAGTTCGTAATGGAGCATATATTGCAATAAGAGGAAAAAACAATGGCAATCGAAGGTTAAACAGATTTGAAATTGATTTCATATGCTTTATATGTTCCTGAAATTAACCAAAACCTGTTTAGCATTCTTCAATTGCTTGAAAAAGGTTATAAGGTGATAGTTGAGGACAAAAACTACATGATTAAAGATTTAGAAGGCAGAGAAATGTTTAAAGTTGGAATGAAAGGAAGAGTTTTGTCTTGGACTTCATGAGCGAAGAACAAGTTGCAATGCACAAAGATGTCAGCAGTACAATACTTTGGCATAAAAGATTAGGCCATTTTCATCACAGTGTTCTAATATTCATGAAGAAGAATAATATGGTGCTGAAAGGCTTGTTCGGTATAAAAGAAGCACTCCCTACATCCATTGTTTGTTAGTATGGAAAGCAAACGAAACTCCTATTTCCACAAAATAAGACTTGGAGGGCTGGAGGTCCTACGAGCACACCATCGTTGAACGACACTAAGTATTCTTTTCATTGATGACAAGACAAGAATCTGCTGAGTTTATTTTATGAAGCTTGAATATGAAGTTGATGACATTTTTTGGAAGTTTAAAACTTGGGTGGAAAATAAAAATAAGTGCAAATTACAAGTGACCAGATCTGACAATGGAACTGAATATACTTCTAAGAAATTTAACTAGTTTTGTGAAGATGCAGGTACAACCCCTTATTCACCTTATCAAAATGGCAATGCAGGAAGAAAAATCAAACGATTATAGAGATGGTTAGGTGCTTACTTCGTGACAAAGAGTTGTCAAAAAAACTATGGGTAGAAGCAGTAAATACAACAACATTTTTACTCAATAGGCTACCCCACGAAAGCTTTACAACAAAGAATGCCTTTTGAAGCATGGTATGCTTACAAACCTAATCTCTTTAATTTAAGGACATTTAGTGTTTCTATTATATTTCTCATATTAAGAGAGACAAATTGGACAAGAAAGCAAAAACTGGAATTTTTGTGGGCAGGGATGTATCTCCCACACAACAACAAAATAAATGTTGGCAGGGATGTAAAATTCTTGGAGTTTGATTGTTGGAGATGGAAGACAACAATGAACTTGAACTTCAAAAGAATGATATTACTTTGGGACATCTATCAAAGGTGCAATGTTGGAACTTGCTCGATATGAAGAGGCTGCAACTGACAAGAGGTGGATAAATGCTATGAAAGAGGAGCTCAAAATAATTGAAAAGAATTATATATGGGAGTTGGTGGACAGACCTAATCATAAAAAGGCCATTGGAGTAATGTGGGTTTATAGAACCAAGTATAATTTTGATGGTTCTGTGAACTAGTACAAGGCAATACTTGTTGTCAAGGGATATGCCCAGATGATCTGAGTAAATTTCTATGAAACATTTGCCCCAGTTGCATGACTAGACACAATAAGGTTATTGCTAGCACTAGCTCCATAAAAAGGTTGGGTTATACATCAATTAGATGTCAAATCAACTTTTTTGAATGGGTATTTGGAGGAAGAATTTTTTGTAAAACAATTAGAAGGATTTGCTCATCAAGGACAAGAAGACAAGGTTTATCTACTGAAAAAGACATTATATAGTTTAAAGCAATCACCAAATCTTGGTACAATAGAACTGATACACATTTAATGAGCCTTGGTTTTGTGAAAAGTCCAAGAGAGTGTACTTTATACATTAAAAAGGTGGATGAAGATATACTTGTAAGTAATATCTCTATATGTTGATGGCTTATTTGTTAGAGGAAGTTGTAAGGAGATGATTCACAAGATTAAAGAAGAAATGGAAAATGTCTTTGAAATGAGACCTTGAAAATATTACATTCTTTCTTGGTATGCAAGTGCAACAAAAGCAAAATGAAATATTTGTGTGCCAAGAAAAGTGTGCAAAGGAAGTTCTTATGAAGCTCAACATGGAAGAGTGTAAGTTAGCTGCAACTCCAATGAACCAAAAGGAAAAGTTTTGCAGTGAAGATGGAGCTAAAACGGTTGATGGAATGTTGTTTATAAGCTTAATAGGATGCTCGATGTATTTAATAGCCACCCGACTAGATATCATGCATTCAATGAGTTTGTTATCGAGGTACATGCATTGTGCCAGTGAAGTTCATTTTCGAGCAACAAATAGAATTCTTCCATATGTTAAAGGCACAATTGATTATGGTATAAGATTCAATAAAGTTGAAAGTTAAGTTTTCACGATTATTCAGATAATGATTGGGGAATGTGTTGATGAAATGAGAAACACTTTTGATTATTTCTTTCTCAATTCTGGAATTTTTTTTCTTGGTGTTCCAAAAAGCGAGTTATAGCCCAATCAACAATCAAAGCAGAGTATGTAGCTACTGCAGCTATAAATCAAACTCTCTGGATAAAGAAAATCATGACTGATTTGCACATAGAATAAGAAGATAGCACAGAGAAACAAATATTTTAAGATAAATTTTTTTCTTCTAAAAGAGGCTCAAAGAGAAGGACAGGTGAAGCTAGTTTACTGTAAAACAGAAAATCAAGTGGTTGATATCCTACACATTTGAATTCTTGAGACATAAATTTAGAATTTGTAATTCCAAAGCCAAAGAAGAGTGCCGATTGATGAGTATTGGAGATTAACAAACTAAATATCATATTTATGCTAATTTTTAGGAAAATAAAAGTTAATCACTAATCTGCTAGTTGTTATGACAACATTTTCTTTCAGTTATTTGCTGTAGAAAACCTACAATATTGCTCAATAAAATTGGATCGTAGAGTTCATATTTCACGGTTCCACTCTTTCTAGTTTTTGATATTTTCAAGGCTTAATAGCACTAATAGTCCCTATTTTGGTTGGCAAAATTCGTTTTGGTCCCTATTTTTTTTTTCTGTTCAATGTGGTCCTAAAGATTGTAAATTTCGTTCAATCTGGTCCTTTTTGGAGACGCCGTTTAAATAGTTAACGGCAGAAACTCCAACTGTGCAGAAAAGTGTTGACGTGGCATTTAACTGCCCACGTGGAGTCCGTACAGGCATAGTGAGGTAAAATCTGAAATAAAACTAGGACCATTTCGAACACACTTAACGAAAATAGGGACCATCAGGGATATTAAGCCTTTCTTTAATGAAACCCAATTTTTAATGAGGGTGGATAGCCAAATTAGGGTTTTTAACCAATCTTCTTCCCAATCTTGGTGGTTGATTAGCCATGTTTACTTCCCAATCTTCTTCTTCTTGTTGTTGCACTAGCTTGGGCCACCAAAATTGTCATTCCTCACTTGGTGGTGGTTCAATGGGGGTAGAGATAATCCCTATTTGCAATAATCAGCAGGTTAGGCCTCAATACCACAATCTGCAACAAACTAGACCCCAACAAGCACCATTTCCTAAAGCTTCCAAAATCATAAGGCAAGAACCCCATTTTTTCCACAACAGTATGAGTAAAGCCCTAAGCCCCGAAAAAAAATGCTCAATTGCTTGTCAAATGAAAACCCCGTTGGTGAAGAACCCATTATTCGGAGGTGATTAACTTATTCCTCTTCTTGAGTTTGTCGGCGATTTTGGAGGGAGAGCGGGTGGTAGCCATTGACGAAGGCAAAGGTGAAACAGGTTGGGTTCCCAAATTCTAAGAACCCTAATGAATTTCAAAAATGCCAGGTTATGTTCCCAGGTTGTGGCATTTTCAAAAAGCAAACCCTAATATCTGCAATTTCAATTTCAAAATGAATAAATCTACCTCATTATGCCTAAAAACCCTAATTTGGGTATCCACCCTCATTAAAAATTGGGTTTCATTAAAGAAAGGCTTAATATCCCTTATGGTCCCTATTTTCGTTAAGTGTGTTCGAAATGGTCCTAGTTTTATTTCAGATTTTACCTCACTATGCCTGTACGGACTCCACGTGGGCAGTTAAATGCCACATCAACACTTTTCTGCACAGCTGGAGTTTCTGCCGTTAACTATTTAAACGGCGTCTCCAAAAAGGACCAGATTGAACGAAATTTACAATCTTTAGGACCACATTGAACAGAAAAAAAAAATAGAGACCAAAACGAATTTTGCCAACCAAAATAGGGACTATTAGTACTATTAAGCCTATTTTCAAATAACCAACACTGTCTCTTAGGGTTGGATATATAGTGAATTCTCCTATGAATCAACATGTACGGTATAATAAATATAATGTAAGATAAAAGAACCAACTTACCTCTCAATAGTATCCTCTGCCTAGTGTGCCAAAGGTACCAACGCATAAACGTTTACACCTTAATCCTCCCACGTTTTCATTGCAAAGGACCACCTCAAATTAAAATATCTGGTTGGAATGAGGGGTTTTAGATATCTTATGTTACATCTCATGATTAAGTTCGTGCCATTCCATAATAACTATTAAATTAAGTGAACAACTACTTTCCATAAATTACTCTCATAAATGCAAACACATGGACGAGCACAAATAATCTATACAGCATCAGTTTGCAAAGGAATTAATTAACAAAAGTTGACATTATTATGCATTTCAACTTTAAAATATTACTACAAAGTATTAATGAGTTTTATGTTCTTAAGCTTCATTGGACTTAAACTCGACTCTTCATTTAATTTAAGATTTTTATGCATTTAGACATTTCTTACTTCTTTAGGCCATACCTTTACCAAAAAAAAAAAAAAACCTGGAAATGATCTAAAATTTTCACGAAGAAGTTGATAGCAGCTCGTGGAACCAGGATTAAATTGATCCTAGATAGGTTTATTATAATTGACATGCTAAAAATATTATAACGACACGACCAACATCAAGGTCCTTAAGAGAGAATTTTCGGTAACTTTCCTGAGGGGAGTTTAGATTGTATAATCATTTACTACGAGGACTTAGTGCAGTTGAAGTTTAAAACATTCACATTTTATGAAAAAAGAGTTTCAAAAAATATTTCATCAAAAAATTATATAATTTCTAAAAATTCCAAAAGGGCTTCTGGCTTAAAAACAAAAATAGAAAATAATTGTAACGGTTCCAGCATCCTGAATTAGCTTAAAAAGTCTGAGAGGTGACCAACACAGCAGAAAGGGACCAACCCATGATACAAAAACATACAAAATACTACTTTGAAGTCTCCAAGACAACACACAAAAATGATCTACACTCCTTCGTGCCTAATGCTTAACTAAGCTCAAAATTTAAGTGCGGTGGTAGTGTTCTTCAATGGCCGCCCCTGTCAAGCGATTCAATCATATTTCAATTCTCTCTCCTTGTTGACCTACGACGTGGAGGGGCAGACGATTCCTCCTTCTCTTTGTTTTCTTCATTCTCACCATTTTTTTGGTTAGAAGCACTTTCCGCGGGTTCTAAGTTTGTCTTCTCCACCCTTGTCTGCACAAGAACACAGTGCAGAGACCAACATATAGTCAGTACCAAACAAACTAGATAATAGAACATAAAAAGATAAAAGTTAATTAACAACTTACGGGCTTCTTCTTCCCACCAAATAAGATTCTGAAGAAAATTGACACGAAGACAACCAAAATGGCCACAAGAATGCCAACCGTGAGATTGGGTTGCTCTTCACCTTTCTCGATGAGATCCT